>NC_133529.1:36563912-36866618 GCF_048544455.1 Silene latifolia | reverse complement strand
CATATAAAGCCACTTATTGCCATCATATCGATAACCCCTGGAAAGCTTACACTCCCACCTTTCCAACGAGTCTAAAAACACCTCAAAACGACCTCGTTTGCTATTTCAAACATCGATTGAAAATCACCCCATTACAAGTGATCAAACTTTGACCAAAAGGTTGTGTTTGACAAAAAAAAAATTATTAAAGGTTATGTTTGTCAAACTTTTTTTTTAAAGGTGGTGTTTGGGAAAAAAAAGTTTTTTAAAGGTTGTGTTTGACAAAAAACCTTAGGATAAAATGTAATTCAAACAATGACAAATAGTAAAAGTCTTTGACATTTTTAGGCGAGGTCTTCATCGTAGCCGCTGTCTTTTGCGTCTCTTTTGTCTTTGTTAGTTCATGCATCTGATTCATATTCCTACAATGTTTGCTTAGTATTTAGCAGCTACATTAATAGCAGAATAGCAGTAGAATAACATTAATAGCAGTAGAATAACATTTAGAGCAAATTTAGCAGCTACTATGCTGTTATTGCAGACACTATCCATTTCTACGAAGAATATCCATTTTCTATTCAAAAATAATAACACATTAATAGCAGAATAGCAAAGAGAATAACACAACAAAGAGAGAATAGCGAGTAACACCGGAATAATAGGGGAATAACAAAGAGAATAAGAGGATAACATTAGAATAATAGGAGAGTAATAGTTCGATTCATACCTCTTCGCTTTCGATTCTTCTTCATCATCGTCATCAGAAGGGGGACTTTCAGCAAATGGAAGATTACAAGTTCTACTGTTGTGTTTCACCCACTTCTTGCAGTTACCGCATCTTCGCTTCCTCTTTTGTGGCTTGCTCTTGGCCTTTTCTTTCGACGACCTCAATCTTTTACCACTGCCCTTATTCTTGGCCTTGTTTGGGGGTCGAAGGTCAATATCATTTGAAGCTGTGATGCCAAGAAGAGCCTCGATTTCCTGGTTTTTAGTTTTCGGTTCAATTGGTCTGTGATGTTCTCCCCGAACGTGTCGGGTTTTTTGCGGTTGCTTCATCTGTTTAACCGTAGCATAACTGTCCATCACCCCGACAGTTGCATAAATCTCAGACCAAACCTTTGACATCTCAGCTTTCTTGATGTCAGCTTCGTCAATGTCTTCTATCACCTTTCCATTTTCATCTCGGACAATTGGTCTGTAGGATTTCTTTGTCCATCGAGCAAGGACATAAGGCTCAGGTATCCTGTGTACCTGCCTACCATTCCACACCCACAGTATATGCCGACAAAAATGTCATGCCTCTCAAAACACTTACATGCACATTTGTCGTTTAGTTTTGGTGTTAAATTCCACTCGGAAGTCTCTGTGCTTCAGTCCATCACGAACGTCATGGTACTCCACTGTCCCTACTGTTGTCAAATCCCCGACCCCCATGCTGCATATGGCATGTTTGACTTCGTTCTGAAAGTCTGCAAAAATAGGATGTGTGTAGACAAGTGAGGCATGCATCTCTACCTTCATCGGCCCTACTTTCTCGAGCATACTATGCTCGTTGGCAGTGTGATGTGAACATTATTTGCACACATTTAGTCCCCTAATTGAGCCTATTTTGCATACTATTATAACATTCCATAGCCATTTTATCCGTCAAATGCTTTCTATTTTGCTTTCCTAGTGCATTTCGTATGTTTTGTAGGAAAGAAGATAATAAGGCGGAAATTTCCGTCTTTCGTGCATATTTTGAAGCTTTTTGATGATATTGGATGGACTAGTATGAAGAGGAGGCAAGAATGATGGCCAAGTATGTAGGAATAAAGAGTATATAGAAGGCTCATAAGGTTAAAAGCAAGGATGACGAGAAGGAAGGCATTGCATGAAGAAATCGCTCGAAACCCAAACCAAGAGTTGCTCCTTTGGCTCTGAAAGTATGCTATATGGAACGGCATCGAAAAATCAAGTGATCTAGGCTTTTGAATCACTCCAATAGGAGTCCGGATGAGAAAATGACGTCCGTTTTACAATCCGAGCTCAAACAAAGAAGCTGTCCGCCAATCCGCTCGTCCCGAGACAAATCCGCTGGGATTCTCTTACAGCAACTTTCGTGTTCTTCTTCTTCTATGAAGGATGCACATATTTTTCAAAGACCGGCGAAAAGGAGACCGGAGTCTCTCTTGAGACCGGTGATTCCTTACCCAACAATTAGCATTGTTAAATTACTATTTTACCCTTACTTAACCTAATGATGCTCTACTATATATGCCCCATCAAGTTTTTCATTAGGTTAATTCAATCCTTCTTTAGATTAGATTAGGAGTAGATTAGAATAGATTACTCTTTAATCTTTCCACAAATTACACATTAATCTTTCCTTAATTATTGTTCAATTTTATTATTGAGTAATTCAAGTTTATTATTGGGTAATTAGAAGATTATTGGGTTTATTGGGAGATTGACAACCTTCCATCAATCATCAAGTTCTTCTATTATTCTTTGCATTATTATTTTGGAATCTCCATAGGTATAATTCTCTTAATCCTTGTTTTAATTATTGTTAATCTTTCTTACTTGTTCATCATGTTTGACTTTGTTAGTATGATTGACAACCTTATTAACATGTTAAATTTGATCATGAGTGAGTAGTTACTTAGCCAGGATTAATGGGTAATTAGAGGAAATAAATATGGGGAATGATTCATGCTTAATCTAATATGCTTCCATAATTAATTTGCTTTCTTGTTGTGATTTCAACTTATGCACATGTTATGTTTGATGAAATGCTAAGCCTATGAATCCTTGCATTTACAACCATCACTTATCTTTTCAATGAGACTTGTAAGACATAAACCAACTCGAGTCTCATTAGACCATGCATATAGTTGGATAGGGAGGAATGGAGGATTAAGTCGACTTGTAGGTGTTGTACAATCTAATCGATTCGGCTCCGGGACCCAAACCTTCCTAGGATTGTAAGATATAAACCAACTCGATCCATCACAACAATAATTGCTTGCATCTAGTAGGAAACATGTTTGTATGATCAACTCCCATGAATCCCTTATGAACCCATGATATCCTAGCATTTTTAATCAACTGTTTACATCTTTCCTTTTGTTGCTTGTTTATTGCTTTTATTAGATTAGAATCATCAACCCATTATAATTGTGACAACCCCAAGCACAACCATAATTAGATTGAATATTTTGAGTAACCACCGTCCCATGGATCGACCTCGACTTACCACTAACTAGTTGTATGTTGAGTATTATAAATGTGTTTGATTGGAGGAGACCCGACGACAACACCTCACATCAAAATGGCGCCGTTGCCGGGGACAGTGTTGTTTATTTGAATTGTTCTTTTGTCTAGTTTTAGTTGTGCTTCTTTTTCTTGAGTTTTATTGTACTTGTTCTATTTCACATGCTCAACATGTCTACATTCACTTTTTGGCAATATGAAAATGAATCATTTGATAAATATGTTGCAAGATTTGAAGATTATATGACTCATGCTTGGCATCATGGTTTTACTCTTTCTAATTATGAAGCATGTTGTGTTGTTTATAATGGCATGAACCTTGAAACCCGCAACTTGGCATTTCACTTGAGTGGTGGTAGAATTTGTGAGATGAGTTGTGAGGAATTTTGGGTATTTATTGAGTTCATGACCATTCATTGTCTCAAGCAAACTATACATAACATATTTGAAAGTGTCAAGGAAGGTATAGAAGCGATAAAAAGCACATTTCAAAAATTCATTGAAAAAAACTATGATGAAAATGAGATTTGTGAGGATGAGAAACCTTCCTATAAACTTGAGCCAATCCACTTTGCCCACAAAATTACCCCACCTTGGGAAGATGGAGTGCTAGATGAGGAGAGTGATGATGAGGAGGAGTACATTCTTGATTGTGAAACTAATGCTTGGTACGTTTCATCCTACTCCTCTTGTGTTTCAATGAAATCAACCTCCATGGAATTTGATGTTAATGGGAAAAGTGAGAATGATATGGATGTGAGCTTGAGAGAAAACTCACCCTTTGAGGATGACATATTTGAGGGAGACAATTGTGTTGAGCTTGGTGAGCCTTGCTATGACAACCCCTTTGATAATGGACCTTGTTGGGATGAGGAATATGATGAGGACATTTGGGAACCCCAAATAGACACCCTTAAAATCACCTTGGATGATAATGAGAGTACTTGCATCGAATGTGGTGATTTTGACTATTTGGAGGATGAGTTGAGTGAATTGCCAACCAACTACCCATTTAATGTTCCTTCCATCCATCATTTCTCTTATAATTTTTGTCATAATGTTCTTAACATGCTTGTTCGGTCTCTTACTTGGGCATTATTTCATTGCATAATTTTGTGTTGTTATCCATGCCTATTTATTTCTCACTCCCAAGAATTTGACCGACTTCTACGTGCTTTGAGTGCTAGTGATAATCTTCTATGAAATTGTTCATTAATAATCTTTGGTTTAATGGAGTTCCTCAATAACCATTAATTTGTATATATGCATTTAGTATAGTTTGCATTGTAATATTTATCACATGATTCATGTAGATAGGTGCATATAGATTAGAATTCATGCATAGTCACTAATGGCCAAACCTATTCATTTCTACACTAGAAATAGTGTTTAAATCGGTTTGGGGAGGTTTGATCATAAGTGACCGTAGTTTACTAGAAATCATGCATCATATAATATAGTTTAGATTGCATTCATTTGTTATATATGTCATATAGAATTGCATTTAGTTAGAGCATGCATTCATTCATGTCATATCATTGCATTTGTACTTTATTTCAAAAAATCAAAAATCCATAAACATGTATTTCCTTTTTATTCTCACTCCTACATATACATTGAGGACAATGTCCAAAATAAAGTGGGGGATGAGAATTTATATTCCAAAAATGCATAAAAATTGAAAAATTTCGAAAAATCACAAAAATTTGTCCTTTAATTTCATAAGACAAAAACCCATAAAAATTTGAAAATTTCAAAAACCCAAAAACAAGTTCATTTCCTTTGTAGTGTAGTCTTGTATATATTGTCTTGTATATATTGTGTTTGTCCATCTTTTTTCACATTGATTGACTACGCCACATCCGAGACATGAGGATATTGAAGACCGCATGGTATGATCTTTCCAATCTCCTTTTTCCTCTTTATGTTAATGACTATGTGGCTTTATTTTGATTGATGCGGTATAAACAATGTGAATTTAGGACTTGCATTTAGATTATATGACATACTAGTTGGTAGAAGCATATGCATTAGGATGTATATATGTTAGTTGCATCATGGCATGTAGTTTGCATGTTAGAAACATTTTGTGAAACCGTCTACTTGGGAAACTTGACAAGTGTATATAGGCCCTAGTAGATGCTTTTTCTTATTAAGACTTTGCTTGTTAGAATACTTGTAAAACATCCTAGGATGTGTCATGCTAGTATCCTTTGACCCATGGATTAAGGTCTAGTCAAGAGTACCTTGTGGTGTGATAACTCCTTGGCTACCGTTTATTCCAAGGTGACCCTTGAAACCATGCAACCATCATTCATCCATGTTCTACCATACATTTTGTCATCAAAGGGAATGGGCACAAAAAAGAAATTGTTCAAATTTGAGTTCAAGAAATGAAATGAAAAGTGAAAGAAAGTTTGCAAAAATGCATCAAATGAAAAGAGGAGCAAAAATAGACTCCTAAAGCTTCAAATATAAGGCACCCTCACTACATATGGGGTGACTTTGAAAATGTTCAAAAAGAAAATGCAAAAAGTTAAAAAGTTGTCAAGTATTAAAGTGCCAAATATCAAAAGAAATGGCAAAAGAAAGTATTCTCAAATGTTATATGCCACAAGAAATTGGGGGGAAAAACAACAACAAAAGCAAACTCCCAAATGAAACTCAAATACTATCGATCCCTTTATCCATCGTATCCATTTTTGTGCATGGTAGAGAGGGGACGACCCTTCTTCTTGTCTAGGCGAGAAGGGGAATTCCGCGATCCTCCAGTGTTTCTAACACCATAGGGAGTCTATTCTTGACAAAAGCATTTAACGATTGAGGACAAAGGTACCCTAGCTTGACACAACTTGGAGGTGATTTATTGGAATCCTTCTAGGCTTAGTAGTTTGAAGAAATTGCATCTATGAAGGAGTGTGTACCCTTGAATTACTTCCCTTGTAGATAATTTCCGCCACTTAGATGAGGAAAGTGGCTATTCTTTTATAGATGCATCCATTACTTGATTTTGTGTGCTTAATGTTTGGATGTGTCGCCATTTTGGCAAGACCCACCTTGCCTTGCAAGAAGACATCCTACCTCATGGTTGTCTTGTTGTGAGTTGAAGGGGCGGAGTGAGACCCGCTAATTGTCTCACATCGGCTACATTATTAGGATAGTTTAAATAAAGGTCTAGTTTTTGTCACCTATTTACTCGGGACGAGTAAAGGTTCGGTTTGGGGATATATGATGTGAACATTATTTGCACACATTTAATCTCCTAATTGAGCCTATTTTGCATACTATTATAACATTCCATAGCCATTTTATCCGTCAAATGCTTTCTATTTTGCTTTCCTAGTGCATTTCGTATGTTTTGTAGGAAAGAAGATAATAAGGCGGAAATTTCCGTCTTTCGTGCATATTTGGAAGCGTTTTGATGATATTGGATGGACTAGTATGAAGAGGAGGCAAGAATGATGGCCAAGTATGTAGGAATAAAGAGTATATAGAAGGCTCATAAGGTTAAAAGCAAGGATGACGAGAAGGAAGGCATTGCATGAAGAAATCGCTCGAAACCCAAACCAAGAGTTGCTCCTTTGGCTCTGAAAGTATGCTAGATGGAACGGCATCGAAAAGTTAAGTGATCTAGGCTTTTGAATCACTCCAATAGGAGTCCGGATGAGAAAATGACGTCCGTTTTACAATCCGAGCTCAAACAAAGAAGCTGTCCGCCAATCCGCTCGTCCCGAGACAAATCCGCAGGGATTCTCTTACAGCAACTTTCGTGTTCTTCTTATTCTATGAAGGATGCACATATTTTTCAAAGACCGGCGAAAAGGAGACCGGAGTCTCTCTTGAGACCGGTGATTCCCTACCCAACAATTAGCATTGTTAAATTACTATTTTACCCTTGCTTAACCTAATGATGCTCTACTATATATGCCCCATTTGTAATAATCAAAGAATCAAGTTTTTCATTAGGTTAATTCAATCATTCTTTAGATTAGATTAGATTAGGAGGAGATTAGAATAGATTACTCTTTAATCTTTCCACAAATTACACATTAATCTTTCCTTAATTATTGTTCAAGTTTATTATTGAGTAATTCAAGTTTATTGGGTTTATTGGGAGATTGACAACCTTCCATCAATCATCAAGTTCTTCTATTATTCTTTGCATTATTATTTTGGAATCTCCATAGGTATAATTCTCTTAATCCTTGTTTTAATTATTGTTAATCTTTCTTACTTGTTCATCATGTTTGACTTTGTTAGTATGATTGACAACCTTATTAACATGTTAAATTTGATCATGAGTGAGTAGTTACTTAGCCAGGATTCATGGGTAATTAGGGGAAATAAACATGGGGAATGATTCATGCTTAATCTAATATGCTTCCATAATTAATTTGCTTGCTTGTTGTGATTTCAACTTATGCACATGTTATGTTTGATGAAATGCTAAGCCTATGAATCCTTGCATTTACAACCATCACTTATCTTTTCAATGAGACTTGTAAGACATAAACCAACTCGAGTCTCATTAGACCATGCATATAGTTGGATAAGGAGGATCATAGGCGTTTTTGGCGTGGGTGCAGGGGGTTCATCTACACCCCCTTCCCCGAAAAATAACTACAATATTCTTTAGTAAAGGAGCACATTAGTTATGTGGGTGTAGTGGTTTTTAAGACTATTTCTTAGTTAGAGGTCATGAGTTCTATCCTTGTATTGAACAATTTTTGTATAATGTTATATATCATACATTTTATCCAACTAAATAGTATTTTTTTTCCATATAACTCGATATTTTCATTGTTAAAAAAATTTACGCACCCCCTTCCATCTAATCCTAGAACCGCCACTGGGGAAGATTAAGTCGACTTGTAGGTGTTGTACAATCTAATCGATTCGGCTCCGGGACCCAAACCTTCCTAGGATTGTAAGATATAAACCAACTCGATCCATCACAACAATAATTGCTTGCATCTAGTAGGAAACATGTTTGTATGATCAACTCCCATGAATCCCTTATGAACCCATGATATCCTAGCATTTTTAATCAATTGTTTACATCTTTCCTTTTGTTGCTTGTTTATTGCTTTTATTAGATTAGAATCATCAACCCATTATAATTGTGACAACCCCAAGCACAACCATAATTAGATTGAATATTTTGAGTAACCACCGTCCCATGGATCGACCTCGACTTACCACTAACTAGTTGTATGTTGAGTATTATAAATGTATTTGATTGGAGGAGACCCGACGACATCACCTCACATCACAGTGTCCAACCTCCTTTGTGAATGCCTTTGCTGTTCTATTGCGGAATTGTACCTCATCCAGAACTCGACAAGGGTTCCAAAGTGGCTTTCAAACCGCTTGAAATAGCTGTTTGAACTTTCGGATCTCTGGGTTGTCCGCAGCAAACAACCTAGAGGCAGATCCCGAAAGTAAGCCGGTATCCACTTTTGTCTTATTGCAAATACATACTTCAACCACCGGTTGATTTGCATACCATGGGCTTCAATAACAGTTTTCCAGTTCTGTTCAAATTCTTCTGGCTCGAGGTCGACATCCCAAACAACGGCATTTATGTCGGTCATAAATTCTGTGTCATTGCAGATTGCCCTTCCCACCTTCTCGGCATTTTCTCGCATGATATGCCACATGCAATACTTGTGCACGTAAATGCTTGAAGACATTTGGGCATGCCTTTTTAATTCCAGAGCACTCGGTCCGTAATTACACACCGAGGTTCTTTCTTTGCCCATTGCTTCGAGGAATTTTTTAAAAATCCACTCAAATGAATCCTGACTCTCGAAGTCAAGTAACCCAGCTGCAAAAGTTACCGTCTTCTTGTTGTGGTCTACTCCGGTGAAGGGAGTAAACACCATGAAATATTTGTTTGTCCCATAAGTAGGGTCAAACGAGATCGTGTCTCCATATAACTTGTAGTTGTTTATCCCTTCCTTATCAGCCCAAATAACCTTCGTCAAGCATTTGTTCTCATCCTGATCATAAGCAAAATAGAACCCGTTTGTTTCAGCCATCATTTTGAAATGCCCAATGAACATTTTAGCATTCTTATCCTCAATGTAACACTTGATATTTCGTTTGAAGTTTTTGAAGTCTAGCAAAGAGGCACCGATATTCTGATAACCATTTGAGTATTCCTTGAGAATTCTGAAGCTCAATGTTGGACCTATGTTGAGCTTAGTATGATCAATAATGGTCCTCTTAATGTACTCATGGACGTCCCTTGAGAGTTTTTGGAACTCTTTGTTTTTGACAGAGTAAAGAGAGTGATTGTGAACGTCTACAAAGACGTCCACAATATATCCACCGATCTTGTTGTCGGTTTTTTTCACGGTTCTCAACCTCATGTGCGCCTTGCAGCCACACCTTGTCGAGCATGCTTCTTTGGTTTGTCTAATTCTTCGCTCTTTGTTCTCTCTTTTGCTCTACTCAAATTACCAGCTTCATGATTTGTTGCTTCAAGTCGCAGTTTTCTTTTCATATCCCTATACCCTTGTCTGTTACAGACCAGTGATTTGACGCTGACGTCCCCCTTATACTTCGCATTTGTGTACCTTCTCAAATCAAATCTGCAAGCCAATGCATATATGTTGTAGAACCGTCTCGCATCGTCCAAGGTAAGAAAAAACATGCCACGTTTAGGCGTAAAATCACTCTCAACAGTCCTTACCCACTACTCAACCCACTTCTGTCTGCATCGCCGTAATGAAGAGTTGGAACAAACTCATCGTTTTCTTAAATGCAAAAGTTGGGCTGGTGAATATATTGTTATTAGAAGAATCCCCAATAGTTAAGACTGCATTGTCTTCAACAATAGAGACAAATAGAAAGGTCCGGGACAAGAAATTATTATAATGAGTACAATCAAGGGACAATAAAATGACAATAACATCACAATAACGAGTAGCATGGGGGAGAGATAAACATTGCGAAATGTAATGTGACAATAACAAGTGATAACAAGAAATGGGAAACAGACGACAATCTATAACATCACAATAACACTAAATGTGTTTTTTTTTATGCTACTCTCTTATCAGCCGTATATTTTCATGTTAATGCACAATAATATCACAACAATAGTACCATAATATCGAATAACAAAGACAATAATATCATCATGTTTCTCTACTTTTACAATAATAGTACAATAATATCGAATAACAAGATTGATTCTACTTTATTACATACGATAATATCGTATTTTTTTATGCTACTCTTTTGCAAGCCATATCTTTTCATGCTACTTGCACAATAATAGCACAATAATATTACAATAATATCACAATAATAAATCCCAAAGAATATAATCATGTTATTCTTTGTATTGTTACAATAATAGTACATTAATATCGAAATAACGGTTCTCGATTCTACTTTATTACATACGATAATAATCGTATTTTTTATGCTACTCTTTTTCAAGGCATATATTTTCATGCTATTGCACAATAATAGCACAATAATATTACAATAATATCATAATAACGATCCGAGAATATAATCATGTTCTTTGTCTTTATCATTACAATAATAGTACATTAATATCGAATAACAGTTCTCTTTTTCTACTCTAATACAAGCCGATAAGATAATAATATCGAATAATAAATTTGAGAAACACATAGAAATCAATAATTGATATAAACAACGGCGGATAAAGAGATAAGAATCAATAACAAGATATTTACCATTTAGTTGTTTTCTTCGCTACAATTGTTGTTAATATCGTTGTCCATCTTTTATACCGAAAACAAGAAAAATCAAGTATTCAATTCAATTAAAATCAACGAATTTCACGAATTTTACATTAATTTTGAAAATACGATTGAATACACTAAAAATCAACGAATTTACATTACCTGTAATTCGATTGCGGCTAAAAATCAACGAATTTGTGTAATCTTATTAGGTTTTTTATGAGATTTCTATAGGCGGCGTTCGATTTTTGTGTTTCTCTGTTTCGATTTGTAGAGATGAGAGAGAGAAATATCGTTTGAATGAAGTTTCTGTTTTCATGTTTCAAACTTTTGTATTTTTCGATTTTTCCTTTTTTTTCCTAATTTATCATTTAATCTCAAATTGATTTCTTTTAATCTCACCCTTGATTTCCCAACTCACAACTCACCATAAGACCCCAACTCACGAGATCCCGCCTATATATATATATATATATATATATATATATATATATATATATATATATATATATATATTGTAACCATGTTTATTAGTACCTCATTTTATAGTATACGTACGGGTTTTATTACTTTTTTTTTACCATTTCTCCATCAATTTGTAATTCGTCTCTTAATCATTTTATTGAGAGACTGTCTCTCAGAAGACGTTGACGATAGCTTTTAATTATGCATATAATAATGATTAATATGAACATATATCTAATGCAAGATTTACCAGTGATAATTCTCTAAGTATGGTAATAATGAGTTTGGGTTTCAATTATATCATATTTATCCCCACAACTTCAATAATCTACATATTATAAAAGCTAAGTTTTTTAAAGACTTCTAATTGGTTGCTGAGTTCCTACATGTGGGTCCCCCCATATTTCATATTCCATTTAATTTCCCTCTCTCCTCAACCTAATTTATATTCCTATTTTAATTACTTATGTTAAAACATAAATTAAAATGTCACAATTTACATAAAATGTTCCAATTTACATACATTCAACTGGTCTAACATGTCAAATACCTAAATATAATTCTAATAAAATACGGTTGTATATTATCTGATATTCAAATCTAATATTTATCAAATATTCGAATCTCCAAATATGACTATTTATATTGTCACAGTATTGAACACTTAATCACGCTCAATTACATACTCATGTATTTAATGATAGCGCCTGCTATTACGACCCGTACATTTTTTGTACGGGTATAAAACTAGTACACAAATAGGTCTTATGCACAAAATCTTGGTCGTATGCAGATACCTTCTCTAACCGCAAATCAACTTTGCAAATAATAATATTATTATTAAATTGTTATTATCTAATTGAATTAAATAGTTTTTTTAGATAAAAGTTGGAGTCTTTCACCTCGCTTGAAATTACGCAAAAGTTAGACTCATTATAATACTCGAAAAAAATTTCCTCTAATAATATAGATAGATAACTATAGATATAGATATAGATTAAAAGTTGACCTTTGTACTTCTTCCTTAGCCTTCCACTTCCCGCGTCTTTCTTGTGTTGCTAATTTTTAATTTTTTTTTGGGATATTCTCTCGTGTATCCCTGAACTTTTTCGTTTTCTAAGGTGTACCCCTCGTTTTTCAAAAAAAAAAACTTTGTCCGACAATAATTATCTGTTACGAGTTCAGAAAACGGTAATTTTTTTTCAAACCAATTATCTCGTCAAGGCCTTAAATTTGAAAAAACAATTCGCCGCTTTTTGAACTCGTAGCCGGTACTGTAGTTATGGTTGGTCAAAGCTTTTTTAACGAATAAACTTTGACCGACCATAATTCCCGACAACGAGTGGAGGCGTCAGTGAATTCTTTTTCATACTGAAGACCTCTTAAAGACGGTCAATTAAAAAAAAAGTTTATCGTATTTTGATCTTGTAGCCAAAAGTTATTAACGGTCAAAATTTTTTTTGCAAGAAAAGAGGGGTACATCTTAGAAAAATGAAAAGGTTAAGGGATATACGAGAGAATATCTTTTTTTTTTTAACATTGGGCCCCTCCCATGCTTGGGCCCTTGTCATTTAACCAAGCAAACGGGCCTCTGGGTCGGCCCTGGGGTAGAACATTCACCTTATTAATACTATGAAACGAGGTAGCATCATTGATGATATTAACTCTAAGAAAACGAGAATACGAGATACACGTTGATGATCGATGATATATATTTCGATACCATTCAAGAATCAAGATATAACAGTAAAGTTAAGTGGATTTCATGTGGTGTTTGCTCACTTCATTCCTTAACAATGAGGGCAGGGTTCGATTATTGTCTATAATACGAATGGAGCAAATTTCTTGGTCAATCGTTTACCTCTTCGTGGGGAGTAGAGAAAACATATGGATCGGAATTCCATCTCCATTTGATCGATAACAAGATTGTCACATTACTATTACATATTGAGCTTTCGTTACCCCAAAGCAAATTAAAGAAGGGAACATACAAGCAAATAAAAATACAATTCCCATACACTTGGATGGGATTTTCATGATTCTTGGTAGTATAGCATGCACTGCGTACGTAAAAGAAGGAAATAAACCAAGTAAAAACAGTAGAGTATAGTCAAAATCTAAAAAAAATGTGATCATTTTCTGGAAATGAACTTAGAAATGGTCGAGGATAGACCTTAAATAATCAATCATAATAATTAGGCAAAGAACGCAACAACTCCTGAAAAGACGGTCAAGACGACCCAAGTATTGCTTCCATGAACAAAGGCGGCGCTACTCTCGGTTGGGGCCTGGGCGGGGGCCTGGGCAGGGGTCGAGGTAGGTATAACATCATCTGCGGCAGGTGATACCGAAGGAGTGGTGGCATCAGATGGGGCTAACGTTGGTGAAGCCACAGTTGGTGATTGCACTGGGGATACAGCTGACACTGGGGGCGGTGTAGCAAAGGGTGAGCCAACCGGTGTAGCGATTGGTGATTGCACCGGGGCAAAGGCCGGTGGTGTGGACAATGTGGGAGCTGCAGCGGGTCCTTGTGCGAAGACGGACCCTACAAGGACGAGGGTCAGGGCTAGGGCCAGGGTGGTACGTGAGAATGCCATGGAGTATGTGTATGTGTATGTGTATGTGTATGTCTTGATCAACACAAAGGTAATGTGAGTATGTGTTAAAGGAATTGTGTTTTTGAATTATTATTTTTTTTTTGTTTTTGAGGAATTGATATTTGAGGTTGGTTTATATAGAGATTTGTTGTAAGAAAATGTCATGTAGAATTTGGGAAAGGATTAAAGGAGTGGACAACATGATATGTTAGCTAGAAACTTTGTTTTGAATTGGCTTTTAGGGAATTTTTCTTTTGTGCTCAAGTAATTCATTTTTATTAGTATAGATAGAAATAAATGTATAATTACTAGAGGCCAATGACATGAAATGTAGTCCATGTAGGTCGATAAATATGTGCATATATTAAGGTACATACTCTTTAATAAGATCGATAACACCTGATCTGAGCTATCTCACATTAAGCTATGTTACCTTTCAAAATCTAATACGAGAATAATTATCCGTTTGTCGTATAGAAAAAGAAAATGAGACGACGTTATTGCATTTCGAGAATTTATCTCAATTGCATGAACTCTCATTTCACTTCAGTTCTCATTAATTAAATTAAGACGTATTTTATTTCCTTTCTTCGCCTTTTGTTGTATAAACGGTAATCCTCATAGAAAACCAATTAAATAAAACTGTTAAAACTTAAAAGGCATGCAGATTTGAAGAGTTCATATTGAACTGTCTCAATAATATGACAGTAATACATACACCAATTCAATACTGCTGGCTGGCTGAAATTCTTTGAAAATAAAATGCAGGCCAATTATCGTACATTAATGAAAATGATAAAACTAGTCCTTTCATGTTTGCACGTTGTTGATGTATGTATCAACATTGAACCAAAAAGATTTGGCATTGTTTAGACTTTAGACTTTACAACTCAACCTTACACGAGAAGATGTAAACTAGCAGGTTAGTTCGTTCAACTGCCTTCTAATCCCTCTAAGCCTATTTGCACCTTCAAAAACTAATCACCTCGCTCGGTTCGGACTCCTTTACCAACACATTTTCTTTTTGTTGAAAAATGAGTGAACTTAATTTCCATATTAATTTATCAAGATAAGGTTCATAAATTTTATTTGATACGTTAATAAGTTAACGTGTGCTAATGTAAGAGATATATGTATGTTAAGATTGATTAGAAACATACATGTAAATTGATAATGCCTTAGATTAGGTTTATTATGGTGAGTTTTTCTATATAAAGAAGATTTTATATGTGTTGTAGAGGAGTGAGAGATGTAGCCTCAACAGTGATATAGTGTGAGATCTCTTTACGAGAGAGAGGGGTGGTAGTCAACAGTCACCGCAAATTAGAGTTATGGGGGGATTTCATTCCGATCCTTTGAGTGAGATGTGTGCTCGGGGTCTTCGGTTGGTTTATTGTATAAAGGTTTGTCAAGTTGTCCTTAAACTTAGCTTGTACTCATGAGATGATAATATATGATGCATGAAATAGTAGACGTAAGCATTTGCCGAACCACTTAAAAAATCGTGTTCTTGCATTTTTTTTTTCTTCTTTATGTGTGAGTTCTAATTTCCCCCCAACATCTTTATAACTCCATTTACATAAAGAAAGTAATGACTCAATAAGTATCCAATATTCTTATCTTATACTTTCGTCAAATGATCTAATTCTCTAAAAAAACTCAATATTCCACATGTGAGTTGTCCCACATTTGATAAAAGAGGAGTGATTTATCACTTTATAAGTCAAGGGGCTACTTCGTCTATAGTCAATTGGTTTTAGAGTTGAACCTTTTTGAGTTATAATGCGGACTCTCTCTCCTGTTTTTTTTTTTTTTGCGACCCAAGCCCATTGCATCATTTAACATGGTGGGCCATGTGTACGTGCCAAGCTCAGTGTCACGGTCCGGGACTTTGAGCCGGAACGTGGCGCGCACCCTTGTCTATCACACGACAAGAATGCAAGCGAGAGCGTCAATGTGACACCCCCATACTCCAAGTGCCTTACCAGGACCACTTAAGGTATGAGAACGTCACCATCTCGGTTACCCGAGGCAATGATACTCAAATAGACAATAACGAAACGTATTTAAATGATAATAAAGTTTAAATGATACAAGTCAAACTCCAAAAACTCTTAGAAGGGAAAACAAGGTTCTCAAAACTGTCAACTACTAAACAACTACAAAATGTTCGACACAGCGGAAGACTTCTAAAACTGCAACGTGATGATTCATCCCAGCTATCCCATACGCATCGTCTCATACCTGCTCAATAACTGCTCACCACCCCCGAATGGATCACCACATTTAAACGGGGTCAGTAATGATTACATAAAACAAACACCATAAAGGAACAATATCACAAACAGCTCAAACAACTCAAACAAATCCCCAGTCTCCATCTCCAATCTCCACACAACTGACTACACACTAAAGTATGTAGCCCTGCCAGAGTACCCATCGCAACAAGTACCCCACGCCGCCAGTGGGGGACCGCAGCCGTACCCACCAAATCCCCGCTCATCTGCATCGAGCGATAAACCCAACTTCATTAATGTGCACATCCCCCTTGTGACGGGAACCACAAGAGGCGAATCAAGGGCGTGAAGCCACTCCCGCAAGTTACTCCACTCAGCCAGGGACGTGCCCCGAAGAACACAGACAGTTACACAATCAATCAACAATATACTATCAACCACCAAAACCAATCCAACATTATAATTATTCAACAATCACAATAACAATCACCAACAACTATGTAGCCAATACTGAGTAGGGAAACCCTACCTGGAACAACAATCACCACAGACGGTCTAGAAGCTAATCAAAATCATTCTTCAATGAAATCACCTCCTATCAAACATGCAATCATACAATCACCATCTAATAAACACAATACTCCCAAAACCCCCCAATTTACCCAATTAGAGTTTTAACCAAACTCAATGAAACAACATAAAAACTATACAAGGATCTTACCCTCGACACGACGAACTCAACGGTGTAAAGAACGTGACGATCCGACAAACTTAGCCTTTGGGATTTGATAGTAACGCGACGATGGAGACAACGTAACTTCTTTTCTCTTTGAAGGGTTTTTAGAAAAAGTAAAAGTGATGAATAAAGTGACGGAAACCTTTAAATATGAATCACGCGTTATTAAAAAATCCCGTCAAAAATAACCCGTAAAAGTAACTTACTCGATCGAGTAAGTAACTTACTCGATCGAGTGCCACACATACTCGATCGAGTACCCATCAGACAGACTATTGTTTCGTATAAAAACATACTTACTCGACAGAGTAAGCCCCACTCGATAGAGTACCCATAGACATAGAAAACCGTAGTATTACAGTCTTCCCTCCTTAAAAGGAACTTTGTCCCCGAAGTTCAACCTGTTGGAGTATCCCCGACAATAATGCGATCACAATTGTCGATCATGATGATCACATGTTTAAATCTCATTTTTAAGAATACGTAAGGGATGATTCATTATATAGTCAACTGATCAACATTAATCGGTAACGATTGGCTTGCTAGAGTTTGACGTTATTGTCGTGGGACGGTGGTGGTCAGTTGATCCCTTAAGGTCACACCTAAAGGATGATGCCCTTATCTGTAAAGTTGATTAATTGTATGACGATACAAGTTGATCAATTCCTTAAAATTGAACAATTCGATTGTAAGAGAGAATATTATTTCTTATTGTAATGAGATTAAATAAGATTTATTTTAGTGATAAAAATGCTTTATTACTAAAATTGTTTATTGTTTGAGAAACAATAGAGATAAGAATGAATGATTAATTATAATTACAAGATGTTGTGAATTATAATTAAATGACCCATTTTATTTATGTGATCAAGTATCACTAGTCAATTTGTTGGATGTAATTTAATTAATTCATAAAATGATATTTATGTGATAAATATGCATTAAATTAATTAATAACATGTAAAATACTACATGTGACATGTTGTGTGACAAATGACAAATTGACAAAATAAAATGGTAGTCCATTTTATGAGGAGGACCGAAATGGAGGGTGTAGTAGTGGGTTGTGGTTATGTTATTTTATGTGATAAGAATAGTTTAATCAAAACCTACACTACCTAGGCCTTACACACCTATTTCTTGTGTAGACCAAAAGCAAAAAGAAAAGATGTCATCCCTTTGATATGCTCCCTCCCACCGGTTTTCCATGTAGAAAAGAGGAAAATTTTGTTCTCTTTTTGAGGAGTATTCATTTCTCTACATGCAAATTAATTCATTCATGCATACCTCTCTCTTCTACTCTCTCATCTTTCTCATAAACTTGAGAAATGATGATCCAAATTGTTCAATCAAATTACTAATATTATTAGTGTAATATGTGAGTATTAGTAATCAATTTTAAGGTAAACTACTAAACTAATATCTAGCTAATATTATTTAGTGGGGATAAGGGATAATCTTGGGTGCAATCAAGAGGAGTGGCTTCTATACTTGAGGTCTTTGGAGGATCATCCTAACATATGGAAAGCTCAAGAACAAGTGAGGTAGGAGACTTCATTTGTGCCCATTTGGCCGAAATATTCATATGGTATGAAACGATTTTTCCTTACTCTTATTCTAGTTTTGCATGTATAAGATCTTTAAGTTTTTATGACTAACACTTTAAACCAAAATATATAATATTTAAAATATGATTTCCAACACAACCCATACTCAAAAACAGACATACTAACTTGATCAAGACACAACAACGCAACTAAGAACTCAAAACAAAACTCCAACCTACCAAACATGAACTCGTAACACCAACTCCACCAATTATTCCTACTTCCACAACATGGCTCACGATATCGTATCAACTCCATTATATCTCTCTCGACACCAACTCCATACACTACCAACTACCGTCCACAAACGCTGCTAGCTCCGTAATATATCATCCACTAGCAAATCCAATATCAAGACACTCATAGACATCAAACGGAATGTTACATTCTACCACCCTTAAAAGGAACTTCGACCTCGAAGTTTACTCACACACATAAACATCATCATCCAACTGCCAAAACTATCGAACTCATAATCATCATCATCAAACTGTCAACACTATCGAAATATTCTCACACTCCTAGACATCACACTACTACAAGCACGGTCATGACCTTTAACAAAATCAACCACAACAGAGAACCATCCTTTATTCTCCATTAAGACTCAAACTTCCAAATATACTACAACACCTACAACCCTCAAACTCTCTTTGCCGCATCCTACCGCTCTTAAGATAAATGTTACGTCCTCGTAACTCACTAATACTAAATCCTAGCTATATCTTCTCATTATCCTCATCACCACCGCATGTCAAAGATAACCACCTAAAATTTAAACACTCGCCATGCATATATCTAAGGCTCTTTTACTTAAACAATTCTCATACTTCAATTCACTCGTCACACCACCTAACCTATACCTCAAAATCTTTAGCTTAACCAAAGCTTCATGATGTGACCATAATTGGCGCATATTTAGCCCCCGAATTACCATTGTTTTCATGCTTTTTAGTGCCTATTTGGGTCATTTCTTATCTTTAGTTCTTTGTTTTGCATATTCTTTGAGATTTTGATCCCTTGGTAGGAAAGGAGTAAGAATCTTGCATTTTCATGGCAAAACAAGGCTAAATTGATCATATTCAATGACCAAGCATCAAGGAGAGACAAGACTAGAAGGCCTTTGTACATAGCATAGTAGAAGAGCAATGTTGAGAAAAGGATCCTTGAGTCCCCAAGGAAATCCCCAAGGAATTCATGAAGAAAAGGGAAGAAAAGAAGAAGAAAAGATGCTGACAAACAATCCGAACGGATCGTACACAATCCGTCCGTCCGTCCAAGCCCAGTCCGAGCGTCCCACAAAGGAATCCGCTCGGATTCCCCCTCGCCAATCCGAGCGTCTTGCCCAAGAATCCGCTCGGATTCCTCAGCCCAGATCCGGCCGTCCCGACTCCCATCCGCACGGATTGCAAAGACAAAGACGTTTTCATTCTTCTAGCAACGATAAGAGAAGCCCTTCTCTCGGAGAATCCCGAGTCTCCTTGCTCAACTTAAAAAGTGTAATTACTAGTTTAGCCCTTAGTTAACCCTAATGCATCCTCCCTAATTTTCACTATAAATACCCCATTAGTCTAATTAGAGGAGCATGTTCTTCTTTATCAATAATTAGTGTAGTTAATATCAATCAAATCTCTCTTCAATATTGTAATCAAATATTAATCAAGTTTTAATCCAAGTTTTAGTTCTTTAATCTCTCTCTTGTTCTTACTTTATTTTGGGTAATTGAAGATTATTTGGGTTATTATTGGGAGATTGACAACCTCTCAATCTAGGATTCAAGTACTTCTATTATTCTTGCTTTATTATTGGAATCATTAGTAGGTATAATCTCTTAATCCCTTTTTAATTATTGCTAATTACTTTCATTTATTCATCATGTTTCATTATGTTAGTATGATTGACAACCTTTCTAGCATGATCAATATGATAATGAGTGAGTAGTCTCTTAGCTAGGGTTTAATGGGTGATTAGGGAAACCAACATGGGGAATGATTCATGCTTAAATTAATATGCTTTCATATCTTATTTGCTTGCTTGTTTTGATCTTAATACATGCACATGTTATATTTGATGAAATGCTAAGCCTATGAATCCTTGCATTTACTATCATCTTCTATCCTTTCAACTTGACTTGTAAGACATAACCCAACTCGAGTCTTGTTAGACCATGCATGTGTTAAGTAGGGAAGATTAAGTCGACTTGTAGGTGTTGTACAATCCAAGAGATTCGGCTCCGGACCCAAACTTTCCTAGGATTGTAAGATATAACCCAACTCAATCCATCACAACAATAATTGCTTGCTTATAGTTTGAGAACATGTTTGTATGATCATATCCCATGATTCCCCTATGAACCCATGACACCCTAGTGCTTTTAATCAATTGTTTACACCCCTTATTTTATTTACCTTGTTAGTTTATTTTCATTGCTATCTTAGTTTAGTAACCTTCTACATCAACCCAATTTGTGACACCCCTAGACACCACTAGTTACAATAGAATCTTCATTTCAATACCCGTCCCTTGGGATCCGACCTTTACTTGCCTCTTTACTAATTGTAGAGTTGTTTGTGAAGTATAAATTGTGTTTTGTATCGACCATTAACCAACGACCACATATGCTTAATTGTGAACACGAAATGGACTCGATCAAAAATGGCGCCGTTGCCGGGGACGGTGTTTAATTGATTTAAGATTTCTTTTATTGTTTTTAGTTGTGTCTTTTTCACCTTGGGGAAGTAAAACTCCTCAAGGTTTGCTCTAATTGTTTTCTAGTTGTTTGATATTTTGCGAGAATGGATTTCATAGATTGTTTTGTAGAGGACCACTTGAATATCCCTTACTTCAAGGATCCCATGCAAGCATTAGAGGCCTTAGAAGCAAGTAAGGCTAAGAGCATGTATTGGGAATTGGAGGTGGATCTCTTTGAGGCCGCTCTAGCTAACAAAGAACTCACTCATGCACAATCCGAGTTGGTGCATAATATTCTAGTAGAAGAATGTCAACCCATAGAGGATGAGCAATCCATCCTAGAGGATATTCTACAAACTCAAGAGCAAGAGGAACCCATCATGGAATTCGAATATGATGAGGTTCATGAAAGTGAAGAAGAATATGTCATGAGAATGGAATGTTTAATGGAGATGGAGCAAATTCTCAATGAAACTCCAAAGGAGGAAAGTGAGGTACAAACTCCTACTTTGAAACCCCTTCCCCCAAATTTGAAATATGCTTACCTTGATGAATCAAAGACCAAACCCGTGATTGTTAATGATAGACTTGATGATGACCAATTGGGAAAATTACTTGATGTGTTGAAACAACATGAGAAGGCTATAGGTTATAGTCTAGATGACCTTAAGAGGATAAGTCCCAACTTTTGCATGCATAGGATTCATCTAGAAGACGACCATAGACCTACCATTCAACCCCAAAGAAGATTGAACCCCCACATGCAAGAAGTTGTCAAAGGAGAAGTCATGAAATTACTTGATGCGGGAATCATATATCCCATATCGGATTCTTTGTGGGTTAGCCCCGTCCAAGTGGTACCTAAGAAAGGAGGTACTACGGTAGTGACAAATGAAAAGAATGAATTAATACCCACAAGAATGATTACCGGTTGGCGTATGTGCATTGACTACCGTAAATTAAACTCCGCAACAAGGAAAGATCACTTCCCCTTACCATTCATTGACCAAATGCTTGAAAGGTTAGCCTCTAACAAATTCTTTTGTTACCTTGACGGGTATTCGGGATTCTTCCAAATCCCTATACACCCGGATGACCAACATAAGACCACCTTCACATGCCCCTATGGCACTTTTGCATATAGAAGGATGCCTTTTGGATTATGTAATGCCCCCGCTACTTTCCAAAGATGCATGATGAGCGTCTTCTCCGATTATCTAGAGACCATAATGGAAGTTTTAATGGATGATTTTAGTGTTTATGGAAAGGACTTTGACTCATGCTTGCATAATCTTTCTCTTGTATTGCAAAAATGTGAAGATGTTAGTCTTGTTTTAAATTGGGAAAAGTGTCATTTCATGGTCAATGAAGGAATTGTTTTGGGTCACTTGATTTCGGAAAAAGGCATCGAGGTCGATAAAGCTAAAGTTGAGGTGATAGAGAAACTCCCACCTCCCGTGAATGTTAGAGGGGTGAGAAGTTTTCTCGGTCACGCGGGTTTTTACCGTCGTTTCATAAAAGATTTTTCTAAAATAGCAAAACCCCTCACTCAACTTTTGCTTAAGGATGCCCAATTCCAATTTACTGACGAGTGTGTTGAAGCTTTTAATAGAATCAAAGAAGCATTGATCTCGGCACCAATCATCCAACCCCCAAATTGGGAGTTACCTTTTGAGATTATGTGTGACGCTAGCAACTACGCCGTTGGAGCGGTACTTGGCCAACGGGTAGGGAGAGCTCTTCATGCCATCTATTACATAAGCAAAACCCTCGACCCTTCTCAAGTGAATTATGACACGACCGAAAAGGAGCTTCTTGCCATTGTATATGCTTTGGATAAATTACGGTCCTACTTACTCGGATCCAAGGTGATTGTATTTTCGGATCACCGTGCTCTTCGGCATCTTGATAAAAAAGAGGCAAAACCAAGGTTGTTGAGATGGATTTTGCTTCTTCAAGAATTTGACTTGGAAATAAGAGACAAGAAAGGAGCCGAGAACGTAGTGGCGGATCACTTGTCAAGGATCCGGTTTCATGATGAGAATGGAGAAACCCCGATCAATGACTCATTCCCCGACGATATTTTGATGGCTATTCAAACTCAACTTGAAAGGCACATCACCCCATGGTTTGCCGATTATGCTAACTATATTGTTGGAAAAGTGCTCCCTCCAAACTTGAACCACAACCAAAGGAAGAGATTCCTATTCGAAGTGAAGAGGTACTTTTGGGATGATCCAAACCTCTACAAGGAGTGTAGTGATGGGCTCTACCGGAGATGCATCCCTCAATGGGAAATCCAAGGAATCTTGGAAGGATGTCATTCATCACCCTACGGTGGCCACCATGGAGCAAGAAGAACCGTTGCAAAAATCCTCCAATCGGGTTTCTATTGGCCCACAATGTTTCAAGATACAAGAGAATTCATCATTCATTGTGATGCTTGTCAAAGAACGGGAAATATATCTTGGAGAAACGAAATGCCGCAAAGGGGCATTCTAGAGGTGGAGATTTTCGATGTTTGGGGAATTGACTACCAAGGACCCTTTGTGACATCTAACGGGAACAAGTACATCCTTGTGGCCGTAGATTATGTTTCAAAGTGGGTGGAGGCAATTGCCACCCCAAATGATGATGCGAAAACGGTCACCAAGCTTTTCAAGAAGATAATTTTTCCACGATTTGGAGTTCCTAGAGCTATCATTAGTGATGGAGGAACACATTTCCATGAGAAGAAGCTTGCATCCCTTTTGACCAAGTACGGTGTTCAACATCGAACCGGCTTGGGATATCATCCTCAAACAAGCGGTCAAGTGGAAATTTCAAATAGAGAGATCAAACAAATTCTTGAAAAAGTTGTGAACAAGACTCGGAAAGATTGGAGCACAAAGCTTGACGATGCTCTTTGGGCTTATAGGACGGCCTATAAGACTCCTATTGGTGCCTCCCCCTACAAGCTTGTCTATGGAAAAGCATGTCATTTGCCAATCGAATTGGAGTACAAAGCTTATTGGGCAATCCGAGCACTCAATCTTGATCTCAAATTGAGCGATCAAAAGAGGATGATCCAAATCCAAGAGTTGGAGGAATTCCGACTACAATCCTATGAGAATGCAAAGATTTACAAAGAAAGAACAAAATTGCTTCATGATAAGAGAATTCGACAAAAGGCCTTACACAAGGGAGACAAAGTCCTTCTATTCAATTCCCGCTACCGACTCTTTCCGGGAAAGTTGAACTCTAGATGGATGGGTCCCTATGTGATAACCGAAGTTGGGAAATATGGAGATTTCGAACTCAAGGCCGAAGATGGAAGCAAGTTCAAGGTAAATGGTCAAAGGTTGAAGCCATACTATGAAGGAGCATTTGTTGGAGAGGTCGAGGCTACCTACCTCGGACCTCCTTCCCCTTGAAAGAACCATCTAAGGGAGAGTTTGGTGGAGTCCTCCCTAAACCACCGATTGTAAATATACTAACCCTCTAACTTGTATTTATTATTTAATTGCATTTGTTTAATAGCATAAATTCTTTTCATGAGTGTAAGTGAGGGAGGGTTACTAACAAGTTTTTGAATGAAGGAAGGAGCAAATTCCTAAGTGTGGGGATGCATTGAAAGAAAGGAGAAAAAGTCAACACTCGCAGCTAGAATCCGAGCGTCTCTCTCGGAAATCCGGCGTCCGGCGAGAATACGGACGTCCAGGGGAGAAACCGCACGTCCAGCTGTGTTGAGAAATTGAAAGTTTCTGGACTGATGAAGAATCCGAGCGTCCCATGGAAGAAGACGCCCGTCTGAGAGAATCCGGCCGGATTAGTGGAAAGACGCTCGTCTTTTCCCCTGAACATTTCAAGAAAATTCTCTGTCAGAGAATCCGTCCGTCTTCTCAAGAAGACGCCCATCCTGACCCTGAAGAATCCGAGCGTCTTATGCTCGGGACGCTCGTCTTTAGGCGAGAAAAATTCTGGGATTTTACTCTGTGGCAGAATCCGGGCGTATTCCCAAGAATCCGCCCGTCCCGTGAGAGGAGAATCCGAGCGTCTTAGCTTCGAATCCGCTCGTCTCCCTGCCCGATTTTCGACCCGACTTTTCTCGATTAAATTACACCCCACCACCCATATAATGACACATCACTACTCCTTCCACTTACCCTATAAAAACCACCTCCTTATGACTCCCATACATATCCAATTCACTCCCTTCACCCACAAAATTAAAAGTCCCCAATTTTCTAGGGTTTTTAATTCTCAATCAACAAAGAACAACCTTAGCAAATCTTCAAACAAAATAACCCAAATCAAAAGAACTCAAGAATGGCACCTAGAAGATCCTCCTTTCGAAGCGAAAGAAGACCAAGGATGGTGGGAAGTTCCTCTACCTCACATCTCAACACCATTAGAAGAGAGCATGTGGAGATTGTAGACCTCACAAGGCTCGATGATTTCTCGAATGTGGAATTCCTTGATGATGTGCAGCGATTGGTCTTCCATCGACTCTTAAGTAAGAATATTCTTCCCACTAAATTCCTTTGTCATGATACTTTGAGAAAACTTGGAATCTTTCACCAAGTAGAGGCACTCTTTGAGGTTTTTGGTCTTTCGACTCTCTTTCGCATGTATGAACCCACCTATCGGTCTCTTGTGCTCGAATTCTTGAGTTGCTTAAAGATTACAACTTCAAACAAAGTGATTTGCATAGAGTTTAGGTTGGAAAATGTCTCTAGAACAATGACCCTTGTGGAATTTGCGAATGTGTTCGGGCTTGATGTTTCGCCTACCCGAACATCAAGACCCAAAAAGTATAGTGTCGCACCTTTGTGGAGGGCCATGACGGGCCGGGACTTCATTCTTACCAAGGAGTGTCTTGCTTTTCACATCCAAAACCCGATCTTGAGGCTCACATACCGATTTCTTTCGGGTACCCTCTTCGCCCGCCGAGATCCGGCTATTGTGAATCAATTGGACCTCATGTTCATGGAATCTTATCTAAACATTCAAGGAAGAGACGGGTATCATCTCAATGCACCTCTAGTTTTGCTAGAAAAGTGGGCAAAATTTCGAAATGGATATGATGATGGGAAGAAGCATATAGTGAATGGTGGACTCATAACAAGACTTGCAAAGCACTTTAATCCTAGGTTCAATGAGAACAATGAGTACACTCCACTCTCGGGAGGAATGAGAATCAATGAAGACCTCCTTGTTGTCCAACACCATTGGTTAACCCTTGAGGGGGTTGATAAAAGGATCAAATGGTTGACGAAAGGAAGTGATCCTATCTACCTTCCAATAGCCGACCTACCTCGAATTTCCCCAAGGAGAGGACGCTTGTCCCCAATACCCTCCTACCTCATTCAAAGTCAAGAAAGGCAAGCTCCACCCCCACAAGCTCCCCCACCGCAACAACAAGAACAACAAACCCAAGGTGAAAAGATAAAGGTGCCTCCCTACCCCTTTCCCTACCAACCTTACAACCATCCGAATCCCTTCATCCTCCCCCGTGACGACTTTGTCACGGGAATCTTGCAAGACTTGCACTACCGTCAATATGAAACCAAGGTGGACAACTATTATACTCTTTACCCCCAATACCACGACATGGTTCAAAAGGGACGGATAAGTGAAGAAGGAGCTTTTCCTTCATGGGCTCAAATGGAGTTGCTCTTTCCCAACTCGGAGAAGGCCAATGAAGGGGCAAACGGTCGCAAAGGGGAAGAAAGTGGCGACTCTTGTGGAGGTGATACGGTGAAGCTTGAGAGTGAAGAAGAAGATGAATTCATGGATCCAAGTTTAAGTGATGCTTCTAGGGATATTTGGGATACCGATATTGAAGGAGATGATGCCGATATCTAGGAGATTACTTCATCACTAGGTGGAGCGGGCAAGAGGCACCCACCTTAGTTCAAGTGAAGTTTTCTCAACTCTCCTCTTTATCTTTATTTTTCATGAAAAGAACTTTGCATCTTGTTTGTTTGTATTTTATTTAACTTTGACTAATTGTTGGTTTAGTCCTAGCAACACCAAAGGACTCACACCTCGGTTCCATTGAGGTGTTCTTTCTTTATTGTTCCCATTTTTGAAAATCCAAAATGACAATCTAGTTTCATGCATAGCATAGTGTGTGCATGAACTCCCCATGCTTTGACATTAGCAATAGTGTCTTATTTGGTTTGGGGAAGTTAATGCATACACAACGGGAGGTAATCTAAATTATCCTCTCCGTCATAACAAAAACCATGCATCATGTAGTATAGCTTAGTGTAGAATTGCATTTAGTATAGAAATCATGCATCATCTTTGCATAATTTCCATCATTTTGGCCATTGAGGACAATGCCCATATTAGTGTGGGGATGGGAATTCTAACACTTAACTTTTATTCAAAAACCATAAAAATTGAAAAAATTTCAAAAATCATAAAAATTTGAAAAATTGAAAAACCAAAAACAAGTTCATTTCCTTTGTATATATTGTCTTGTATATATTGTGTTTGTTCATCCTTGTTCACTTTGATTGACTACGCCACATCCGAGACATGAGGATATTGAAGACCGCATGGTATGATCTTTCCAATCTCCTTTTTCCTCTTTATGTTAATGACTATGTGGCTTTATTTTGATTGATGCGGTAAAAACAATGTGAACTTAGGACTTGCATTTAGTTTATATGGCATAGTAGTTGGTAGAATCATATGCATTAGGATGTATATATGTTAGTTGCATCATGGCATGTAGTTGCATGTTAAAAAAATTTTGCGAAACCGTCTATTTGGGAAGCTTGACAAATGTATATAGGCCCTAGTAGATGCTTTTTATTCTTAAGACTTTGCTTGTTAGAACACTTGTAAAACACCCTAGGATGTGTCATGCTAGTATCCTTTGACCCATGGTTTAAAGCCGAGTCAAGAGTACCTTGTGGTGTGATAACTCCTTGGCTACCGTTTATTCCAAGGTGACCCTTGAAACCATGCATACTTCCATCATTCATCCATATTCTACCACATTTTTGTCATCAAAGGGAATGGGCACAAAAAGAAATCAATTTGAGTTCAAAGAAATGAAAAGTGAAAGAAAGTTTGCAAAAATGCATCAAAAGAAAAGAGGAGCAAAAATAGAACTCCTAAAGCTTCAAATACAAGGCACCCTCGTTACTAATTGGGGTGACTTTGAAAATGTTCAAAAAGAAATGCAAAAAAAAAAAAAAAAAAAGTTGTCAAGTATTGAAAAGCCAAAAATCAAAAAGAAATGGCAAAAAGAAAGTGTTCTCAAATGTTATATGCCACAAGAAATTGGGGGGAAAACAAAAATGAAAGCAAACTCCCAAAGTGAAACTCAAATATCTATTGATCCCTTTATCCATCGTATCCATTTTTATGCATGGTAGAGAGGGGACGACCCTTCTTCTTGTCTAGGCAAGAGGGGGAATTCCGCGATCCTCCAGTGTTTCTAACACCATAGGGAGTCTACTCTTGACAAAAGCATTTAACGATTGAGGACAAAGGTACCCTAGCTTGACACAACTTGGAGGTGATTTATTGGTATCCTTCTAGGCTTAGTAGTTTGAACAAATTGCATCTATGAAGGATTGTGTACCCTTGAATTGCTTCCCTTGTAGATAATTTCCGCCACTTAGATGAGGAAAGTGGCTATTCTTTTTGTAGATGCATCCATTATGTGTTTTTGTGTGCTTAATGTTTGGATGTGTCGCCATTTTGGCAAGACCCACCTTGCCTTGCAAGAAGGCATCCTACCTCATGGTTGTCTTGTTGTGAGTTGAAGGGGCGGAGTGAGACCCGCTAATTGTCTCATATCGGCTATTATTATTAGGTTATGTTAGTATTGGTCCTAGTCTTTGTCACCTCTTTACTCGGGACGAGCAAAGGTTCGGTTTGGGGATATTTGATGTGACCATAATTGGCGCATATTTAGCCCCCCGAATTACCATTGTTTTCATGCTTTTTAGTGCCTATTTGGGTCATTTCTTATCTTTAGTTCTTTGTTTTGCATATTCTTTGAGATTTTGATCCCTTGGTAGGAAAGGAGTAAGAATCTTGCATTTTCATGGCAAAACAAGGCTAAATTGATCATATTCAATGACCAAGCATCAAGGAGAGACAAGACTAGAAGGCCTTTGTACATAGCATAGTAGAAGAGCAATGTTGAGAAAAGGATCCTTGAGTCCCCAAGGAAATCCCCAAGGAATTCATGAAGAAAAGGGAAGAAAAGAAGAAGAAAAGATGCTGACAAACAATCCGAACGGATCGTACACAATCCGTCCGTCCGTCCAAGCCCAGTCCGAGCGTCCCACAAAGGAATCCGCTCGGATTCCCCCTCGCCAATCCGAGCGTCTTGCCCAAGAATCCGCTCGGATTCCTCAGCCCAGATCCGGCCGTCCCGACTCCCATCCGCACGGATTGCAAAGACAAAGACGTTTTCATTCTTCTAGCAACGATAAGAGAAGCCCTTCTCTCGGAGAATCCCGAGTCTCCTTGCTCAACTTAAAAAGTGTAATTACTAGTTTAGCCCTTAGTTAACCCTAATGCATCCTCCCTAATTTTTACTATAAATACCCCATTAGTCTAATTAGAGGAGCATGTTCTTCTTATCAATAATTAGTGTAGTTAATATCAATCAAATCTCTCTTCAATATTGTAATCAAATATTAATCAAGTTTTAATCCAAGTTTTAGTTCTTTAATCTCTCTCTTGTTCTTACTTTATTTTGGGTAATTGAAGATTATTTGGGTTATTATTGGGAGATTGACAACCTCTCAATCTAGGATTCAAGTACTTCTATTATTCTTGCTTTATTATTGGAATCATTAGTAGGTATAATCTCTTAATCCCTTTTTAATTATTGCTAATTACTTTCATTTATTCATCATGTTTCATTATGTTAGTATGATTGACAACCTTTCTAGCATGATCAATATGATAATGAGTGAGTAGTCTCTTAGCTAGGGTTTAATGGGTGATTAGGGAAACCAACATGGGGAATGATTCATGCTTAAATTAATATGCTTTCATATCTTATTTGCTTGCTTGTTTTGATCTTAATACATGCACATGTTATATTTGATGAAATGCTAAGCCTATGAATCCTTGCATTTACTATCATCTTCTATCCTTTCAACTTGACTTGTAAGACATAACCCAACTCGAGTCTTGTTAGACCATGCATGTGTTAAGTAGGGAAGATTAAGTCGACTTGTAGGTGTTGTACAATTCAAGAGATTCGGCTCCGGGACCCAAACTTTCCTAGGATTGTAAGATATAACCCAACTCAATCCATCACAACAATAATTGCTTGCTTATAGTTTGAGAACATGTTTGTATGATCATATCCCATGATTCCCCTATGAACCCATGACACCCTAGTGCTTTTAATCAATTGTTTACACCCCTTATTTTATTTACCTTGTTAGTTTATTTTCATTGCTATCTTAGTTTAGTAACCTTCTACATCAACCCAATTTGTGACACCCCTAGACACCACTAGTTACAATAGAATCTTCATTTCAATACCCGTCCCTTGGGATCCGACCTTTACTTGCCTCTTTACTAATTGTAGAGTTGTTTGTGAAGTATAAATTGTGTTTTGTATCGACCATTGACCAACGACCACATATGCTTAATTGTGAACACGAAATGGACTCGATCACTTCACTTGTTCCCTATTACTGCCAAAACGACATAATCCTCTATACTTGCACCTATCTCCATACTCATAACTCGCGATCCACAATTATTAGATACACTCACACTAGATCCTCAAGTTCTTTTCATTCATTACCGCAAAACTCATACATAACTTAACATGACACTAATTCCCAACACCCTACACTCACTGTCCCAAAATATGATTATGAACCACCTGCAGCGTCCATATCAGTATAACACATGTTCCACAAATCACTTGCCATTACTATGTCTACCGATTCCTCATCTTAAAACAAGATCAAAATTACGATAACAACTTCTCACAACTGTGGCCCATCAACAGAATATTACTATACCATGACAACAATGAAAATATACGCAGCTCTCTTTTATATCATACTCTACTCTCATTCCCAAACTGAAACTGGTAAGAAACATCAACAAACAAAACAACAGTCTACATGTTCAACCAAAACTCACAAAGAACAGCAGCAAACAAAACAACAATCTATGTATAACTGGTATGTACTTTCGAAAACTCGTATCATAATCATCTCGCCTACTCCACTACAACCGGTGACGGCATCGCAACACCGCCACCAACAGCCACACCGCAGTGCGAAAATACCCGCATCACAACACTAACTACCGTGCCCGGATCACCACCCGAGGCACAACAACCACATCGATAGACATCACAACTACATACAATTCCCATAAACACTGACTCAGAATAACTTTCCGGACAATAAAACTTACTCAAGACTGCTTTACTAGATCACAACACAACATATTATACGAAATAAACAGACAAGAATCTCATGAATATCATCCATACCTTTTCACGGAATAAACATATATCATGAATACACATGCAAGTATAACCAGTCATGCCAGACCACCCAAACTATCACTTTTGATCATCATTCCATTAAGTTTACCGTATCCAACATATATTACAGAACATTCAAATAACAACTTTATAACTATCACACCATACCGCTTCTCGTGAGGTCAGAACCTCACACCAACATTTATATACATCTTAGACCCATAATGACATCCAACTAGTCAATTCTGATCACGTAAGTTACCACCTGGTAAAGGTTACCTCTCGCCCGAGCTTAACTCGTATGCCCTTCATAACACATTTTCCCATTCTCATACCATCACCTCCTGCCAAGTATAACCATACCATTAATATTCAACTACTAGCACCCGCCTCATATAACCACATCTTATACTCCCTCCCAAACGTACATATCAAACCGGCCTCTACAAAATCAACCTCTTTAGAGTTGTCATCTTTCTTATCTATCATCACTCTTAATCACTAGAAACAACACCTCAACACTACCACCGTTCGGACATCAAACCTCCTACACCCATCTCTAAACATTATGGTTTCTTTCCTATCTTTGGCTAACATCCTAAATCACGACATCAAATCCACCAACAAAATTACCTCAACATTGATCCCAATACTATCTTACTTGTATTGTTATCCAACTCTCCACCAATTATCTCTTTATCGCGTAAATACTCCACCAACTTTTTACTCCCTTAATTCCTCGAAACTCATGATTATCATGTTGTCCTGAAACTCCTATATAATCATTAACTAGCATCCTCGTAATAGTATCACACATCTCGACGATTCCTTACTTTTATATCACATAACCTCGGTGAACATTTTCCTAGTTTTACTCCCCTCATTCTTTTCTTTTACACTCGACAAAATCAATTAACCATTTAACTCCTTATTACTTCTACCTAACTCTTTAGTACTCCGGTTACCTTCTAATTGCTCCAAACTCAAATCCCATTATTTCTTATCGATGTCATCTCACTCTTTCTGACCCTGGATCCTCTCTTATCATGCTATCACTCACAGTGATCACCAATCAGTCCTGACCATCTCATGTTATCACTCACACTGATCACCCATCACCATTTTTTTTTTTTTGAATTCCCAAAACTCTTTTCATACCGTTAATCGCCCAAGGAAATCACACAATAATTTCACCTCTTGATAATACAAATTCCCAAACTCACTCACTATCTGCAAATCCACGTCGCGACAGGTCTCCATAAAGTTCACTATACCACTCTTCTCAACCCCTTTAAAACGAACTTTCACTACATATATTCTTAACCCACACGACTCCTAACCATCTCCCTACATAATTCTTTACACATCTCAAGTTGCCACTATCCATATCCTTACTTTCAATCTTTTCATTCTCACGTTCCTTAGACTCACATCATCCCTTGCCCATATTCACTTACTTTTACATTACTCAACACACAATCATATCACTCATCTCATCTCAGAAAACATGCTCTATGTCTCAATTAAGCCATAGCGATCTTCCTTTTCTTTTTCCACTATCTATCACAACCACATATAACTCATGTCCTCCCACCGAACTCATACTCACCACAGGTGCCACTCCTTACATCATAAGATTGGGTAACTTACGTATCAGGACCAATACATACGTAAAACAATGCATAAAGAAACAATATAACACCTTTGAATTAAACATAATATGCAACGAAGTCAAAAGGTAAGCATATGACTCAAAACAGGGGTCACTAGATCGAGTACAGGCCACTCGATCGAGTGAATAGCCTACTCGATCGAGTAGGTCAAAGTCAGAGACACGTATAATAAATTACCAGGGGTACTCGATCGAGTAAGGGTTACTCGATCGAGTAACAAGAGGTGCACTCGATCGAGTAAGGGCCACTCGATCGAGTACCCTACGCATTTCTCAGCACTGTCCAATTTTCGTAAAATGGTCATAACTTACTCGTTTCTTGGTCGTTTTGTGCGTGTGACCTTTCGTTAGAATTGTAAAAGAACAAGCTATCACCTCCAATTGGAATCACATCAAAATCATATATAAATCTCAAGTTATAACAGTTTAAAGACAACTTTGCTGTAATCAGACGACGTAACTTTTTGATTTTCTCTTTCAAACAACTTAAACATCAATGAGGTGAACAAAAGCGACTCGATGCTTGTAAAACCACTATCCCTAACCACATGTTACTTCTTACTAAAAGCCAAACAATAACATCTATCATGCTCATATAACATTCAACTTATCAATCATGTATTACCTACATGGTTTTATTCTATAACTTTACGTAAACAAAATCACAAATATATAACATCAAGTCTCCTATTCACATGTCACTAGCATAACAACATTATAAAATCTCTTCCATCATACAACGTGCTTTATCAGAAATCATATTATCATACAACGATTATTCATCTTTTTCCACCAATTCATCCATCATACCAGATATTTATCCACCATATTCGTTCAACATATTCACCCAACACATGTTCAATTCACACTCCCAACTTTCTATAATCTTACATAAAACGACAACAACAACATATATACTTACGCATTGCTTTATATATAAACAAAACAATTTTCCTTTCATAATTCTAACATGCCACATTATATATATATCAATCATTATACTTTCATGCTTTATAATCAACCAACATACAATTCACGTCATCATCATCTTTCAACTCAAATCTCCCATCCTCCATATGCATGAATACATCAATTCACACAACATACTACTATATAGATACACAAAGCACATGATAAGCACATAACGATCCAGACACATACCCCATGTGACCGGTTCAAAATTGTAGGGCGAGTTCGCGACTTTAGGACGTCTCCCAAGCCTTTGCATTAGCTCCTACAACTTCTACGCCGGGTTCATTTTAATTTGACTGCCTATGTTCATTAGATTCATTGGTTACAGGTTTCAAGAACCTGTCTCTGATACCACTTTGTGACACCCCCATACTCCAAGTGCCTTACCAGGACCACTTAAGGTATGAGAACGTCACCATCTCGGTTACCCGAGGCAATGATACTCAAATAGACAATAACGAAACGTATTTAAATGATAATAAAGTTTAAATGATACAAGCCAAACTCCAAAAACTCTTAGAAGGGAAAACAAGGTTCTCAAAACTGTCAACTACTAAACAACTACAAAATGTTCGACACAGCGTAAGACTTCTAAAACTGCAACATGATGATTCATCCCAGCTATCCCATGCGCATCGTCTCATACCTGCTCAATAACTGCTCACCACCCCCGAATGGATCACCACAGTTTTTAAAACATTTAAACGGGGTCAGTACTGATTACATAAAACAAACACCATAAAGGAACAATATCACAAACAGCTCAAACAAATTCCCAGTCTCCATCTCCAATCTCCACACAATTGACTACACACTAAAGTATGTAGCCCTGCCAGAGTACCCATCGCAACAAGTACCCCACGCCGCCAGTGGGGGACCGCAGCCGTACCCACTAAATCCCCGCTCATCTCCATCGAGCGATAACCCAAGTTCATTAATGTGCACATCCCCCTTGTGACGGGAACCACAAGGGGCGAATTAAGGGCGTGAAGCCACTCCCGCAAGTGACTCCACTCAGCCAGGGACGCGCCCCGAAGAACACAGACAGTTACACAATCAATCAACAATATACTATCAACCACCAAAACCAATCCAACATTATAATTATTCAACAATCACAATAACAATCACCAACAACTATGTAGCCAATACTGAGTAGGGAAACCCTACCTGGAACAGCAATCACCACAGACGGTCTAGCAGCTAATCAAAATCGTTCTTCAATGAAATCACTTCATATCAAACATGCAATCATACAATCACCATCTAATAAACACAATACTCCCAAAACCCCCAATTTACCCAATTAGGGTTTAAACAAACTCAATTAAACAACATAAAAACTATACAAGGATCTTACCCTCGACACGACAAACTCAACGGTGTAAAGAACGTGACGATCCGACAACCTTAGCCTTTGGGATTTGATAGTAACGCGACGATGGAGACAACGTAACTTCTTTTCTCTTTGAAGGGTTTTTAGAAAAAGTAAAAGTGATGAATAAAGTGACGGAAACCTTTAAATATGAATCATGTGTTATTAACAAATCCCGTCAAAAACAACCCGTAAAAGTAACTTACTCGATCGAGTAAGTAACTTACTCGATCGAGTGCCCCTTACTCGATCGAGTGCCACACATACTCGATCGAGTACCCATTAGACAGACTACTGTTTCGTATAAAAACATACTTACTCGACAGAGTAAGTCCCACTCTATAGAGTACCCATAGACATAGAAAACCGTAGTATTACAGTCAAGCACTAGTGAAGGATCACTAGTGCATTCGTAATCGGTCTCGGTTGGTGTGTGTCGGGAATCCTAGTCACGATTATCAAGTCCGGCACACGAAAACAATAAAAGTAAGCAATACAATTATTGAAAGCAAGAATACAAGCAATATCAAGCTTTTGGATGAGAAGCGGTTTAATTGACTAGCACCTCTCATAGAGGCAAATTTGATAGTTTGGTCCTGGTAGCAGGATACATTGATTGTGTAGAATAGCGATATGTTTTCTAAACGCCTAAAAACATATCTTAAACTAAAAACAAGACTCCAAGATTCGACACGCAGGAAGTAGTCTTGGAGTACTAAATGAAACTAAAAACAGAAATGAAAATACATGAGTACAAATAAGAAATCTAAGGGTTCGAAGTGGAAGGACCGCGCGCTCAATTTTTAGGGATTGTGCGCTACAACTGCGGCTCATTACACTCTCCCCCACCTAATTTGTTGTCGTCCTCGGCAACGCTTGAAACTCTGCATGGCTGGTTCAGTCGGCGATGTCGCTGGAAGTTGATTGGAACGGATGTTGGCACGCTTGCTCTTGTTGCGGTTTGGATCTTCAAGATCTGGATGGTAAGGCTTCAGAGAGCTCACATGAAAGACAGGGTGACACTTCATCCAGGAAGGGCGGTCAAGCTTGTATGCTACTTCCCCAATCCGCTTGATCACTTGGATGGGGCCTTCGTACTTTCGCACTAGTCACTTGTCCCGTCCTCGGAGGAATCTCATCTGCTCTTTGTTCAGCTTGACCATGACCATGTCGCCTACTTTGAACTCTCTTGGTCTCTGATTCTGATCTGCCCACTTCTTCATGCGGCGAGACGCTTTCTCCAAGTAAGCTCGAGCAATCTCGGCATTCACGTTCCATTCTTTAACATACTCGTGAGATTTCTTTGTCCGGCCTCCATAGATATCTGCAACTGTGGGAGCCAATAACGGTTGTTGACCTGAACAAGCTCAAACGAGCTCTTGTTGGAGGAAGAGCTCGTCTGAACATTAAAACAGAACTGGGTAACATCAAGGAGTCTCATCCACTCCATTTGTGTTGTCCCCACAAAGTGTCTTAAGTACTCTTCCAACATGCTGTTGAATCGTTCAGTCTGGCCATCTGTTTTGGGATGGTAACTTGAGGACATCCGTAGCTTGGAACCCAGGAGATTGAACAACTCTCCCCAAAATAGTCCCGTGAAACGAGAATCGCGGTCACTGACTATACTTTGAGGCAATCCCCAGTATTTCACAACATGTCTGAAGAACATTGTGGCAGTTTCTTCAGCGCTACACGCCTTAGGAAGGGGAATGAAATTTGCATATTTCGAGAATCGGTCCACAATGACAAGGATCACACTTAACGCCCATACCTTCGGTAACCCAGAAATAAAGTCCATTTAGATACTCTCCCATGGCCGTGTTGGCACGGGCAACGGATTTAGCAACCCTCCCGGCTTCTGTTTCTCTCCCTTATCTTGCTGGCAAATGAGGCATGTCTTCGTATACTCCATCACATCATCCTTCATCTGCGGCCAATAGTAACTTCTATTCAATAGGCATAAAGTTCTCTGCCATCCCGGGTGACCCGCCCACAAGGTATCATGGCACTCCTGTAGAAGAATTTTCCTCAATCCAGCCGCTTTTGGAACAAAGATACGATGTCCCTTCGTGAATAGAAGCCCATCTTCCACCCAAAACTTGCGAGTCTTTCCTTCTAAGGCCAACTGTTTCAGAGTCCTCGCCATTGGGTCTTGGTCGAGGTGTTCCTTCGCCTTAGCTCGAATGTCTGTGACCACAGTGGTAGTGGACAAGTGAGCGATCGTGTGCAGTGCGGCCAAGTCGCACCTATGGCTTAATTAAGGCATCAGCGACCCTATTCACTGCTCCCGGTCGATAAATGAACTCCACATCAAACTCGGCCAACAACTCTTGTCATCTAGCTTGTCGGCTGTTGAGCTTGGGTTGAGTTAGGAAGTGGGATGCCTCGGTGTTATCCGTCTTGACGACAAACTTCGATCCCAAGAGATAGTGTCTCAATCCCCGCAGGCAATGAACAATAACAAGAAGTTGTTTCTCTTGGGCAGCATACCGAGTCTCAGCCCCATTCAACTTTCTACTCTCAAAGGCCACTAGGTGACCCTCTTGAAGAAGTACTCCCCCAAGGGCATAATCAGACGCATCTGTCTTTACTTCAAAGGGTTTGGTGATATCTGGCAGCGCCAAGACGGGCTCCTGCATCACTGCTTCCTTGAGCCTCTCAAAGGCCCTTCTTCTGTCGATACACCACTCCCACTTGATATCCTTTTTCAGCAAATCGGTTAGTGGGGCGGCTATTTTTGAGTACTCCCGGATGAATCTCCGATAGTAGTTTGCTAGCCCCAAGAAAGAGCGAAGCTCCGACACGTTTCTTGGGGTACCCTAGTCCTTGATTGCACTAATCTTCTTCAGATCCATTCTAAGTCTCCCTTTCCGCACAATGTGGCCGAGAAAATTGACTTCAGGTTGGGCAAACTCACACTTCTCCTTTTTGACAAATAAGTGATTGTCTCGCAGTTTCGCGAACAAAAGCTTCAAGTGTTCTACGTGTTCAGCCAAAGAGCGACTATACACAACGATATCATCTAGGTACACCACCATGAATTTGTCCAAGTACTCATGGAATACATGGTTCATCAGCGTGCAAAACGTGGCAGGTGCGTTCGTCAACCCGAAGGGCATGACCAACCATTCGAAAGACCCATACCTCGTCACGCAAGCTGTCTTTGTCTCATCTCCTTCGGCAATTCGAACTTGATGATAACCCGATCTCAGATCTAACTTGGTGAAGTACACAGCGCCCTGTAACTGATCGAACAGGTCCGCTACCAGAGGAATGGGGTAGCGATTTCTCAGTGTCAACTTGTTTAAGGCTCGATAGTCGATACACAATCTCAGACTACCGTCCTGTTTCTTCTGAAAGAGCATGGGGGCTCCATAAGGATCTTTAGAAGGTCGAATTGACCCCGAGCGAACTAGATCATCTAGCTGCATTCGAAGTTCAGCTAATTCCGGAGGCGCCATGCGGTATGGTCCTCGAGCAGGGGGTCTTGTCCCTGGAAGTAAGTCAATTTGATGGTCTACCGAGCGTCGTGGCGGAAGAGTCATAGGTAAACAATCTGGCATCAGGTCTTTGTTGTCATCCAACACCCGCATTATCGAGGGTTCCTCTGATTCGGCAGAAGTGTCCTCTTTCATGGACACGGTACACAAATAAGTCGGCTCGCCCTTTTGAAGTCCTATATTCAATTGCATCGCCGAAAGGAGGGTTCCCTTTATCTTACGATCTCCCCCCACGGCCTTCACCAAGCAAGGTTTTGACCCGACCATCATAAGGGAGCCATTATGGGGTGCCAAGAAGGTTGGTGTTCGCTTTAGAAAATCCATTTCGAGGATGATCTTGAAGTCATCCATCGGGACACTGGTGAAGTCGAGCTTTCCGCTCCATTCACCCATCTTGATCATTACATCTTTGGCCACGCCCTGAATTGGCTTAGCGCTGGAGTTAACAGCTTTCATCTTTCCTCCTTCTATGTTTATCTCCATCCCGAGCCGCTTCGCCTCATCAGGGGTAACAAAATTGTGGGAGGCTCCCGTGTCTATCATGGCACGAGTGCAAATTCCATTAATTTTTACTTCTACGTACATGAGCTCAGTGCACTTGGCCTCGGAAAGGTTGATGCCTTTTCCCATCGAACACATCATGTGCACCGCACCCATCTGTGCCACTTCTCCCTATTCGTTGAACTCATCATCGTCCCCCGGGTTGACTTCTTGGTCCGTCCCTTCGGAGTTTGGTTCAACAGACATCTTCGACAAATTCTTCTTGAGGGCGTTAAATTCCCTCTGGTGCGGACACTCGAACATTTGGTGTGGTCCTTTACATAAGAAACAGGCAAACGGTTTCCTACCGGTAGACGCTTCCGATGTGCTCCACTTTGAGGAAGTTGGAGTGGGATTAGCTTGCCCCCACCTTCTATAATCTCCCCCTGGGCGAAATCGGCTGTTTCCCGTAGAAGGAGCTTTGTTTTGCGACGTGTTTCCTCCAAATCTGGGGTTACTCCCACTCGCTGCAGGGAATACCTTCTTCTGCGCAGCTTCCCCCTCAGTATAATAATCGACTAGTCTCTGGGCTGCGGTCATTGCAGCGGAGAGGGAGTCGGGTCTTTGTCACATGATCTCTCGTTGAGCCCACTCTTTCAAACCATCAACGAACTGGAACACATGATCCTTCTCAGTCATATCAGTTATCTTCAGCATACATGTCGAGTAGGCTTTTACGTACTCCCGGATAGAACCCGTATGCTTCAAGCTCTTGAGTTTTCTTCGAGCTAGGAAGTCGGTATTCTCCGGATAGAATTGTTCCTTGAAGAGTCGTTTGAAATCGTCCCATGACTCCAACACTACGCTCCCTGCCTCGATCTCGGCATATTTGGAGCGCCACCATTGTTTGGCATCATCGATTAGATACATGGTCGCGGTAGTGACTTTAAGTGTCTCGTCGAGCGCACTCGCTTGGAAGAATTGCTCCATGTCGAAGAGGAAGTTATCGACTTCTTTCGAGTCTCTCGCCCCACTATGCTTGTGAGGTGCAAACGGCTTCACCTTGGGAGTCCCACCGAAATTCTCGTCAGCGGCCATTCTCATCAATGTATTACACATGTTCTCGAACTGTCCGAGTCTCTCGTGGACATAGCCCATCTCTTCCACGAACTCCCGCGGGATCGATGCCTCTATAGCGTCAAAGCAGGCCTCATGCCCCATTATCGTCTCGTTTACGGCTCCAAGGCGGGCCTCATGCCTCTTTACCGTCTCATCTACGGCTTGGTGAGTGCCCCCGAGACTCACCACGAGTCCTTCCAGATACGGAAGTTTCTCCTCAAGTAGTTTCTCTAAGGCCGACACCTGGGCCCTAGTTTATCCTTTGTTCCCACTCGGTTCTCTGGTCTTTCCCGTCATCGTATGCAGCAGCTCGTCGTGAAGACCGAGCTCTGATACCAAATGTTACGGTCAGGGACTTTGAGCCGGAACGTGGCGCGCACCCATGTCTATCACACGACAAGAATGCAAGCGAGAGCGTCAAGCACTAGTGAAGGATCACTAGTGCATTCGTAATCGGTCTCGGTTGGCGTGTGTCGGGAATCCTAGTCACGATTATCAAGTGCGGCACACGAAAGCAATAAAAGTAAGCAATACGATTATTGAAAGCAAGAACACAAGCAATATCAAGCTTTTGGATGAGAAGCGGTTTAATTGACTAGCACCTCTCATAGAGGCAATGTAACACCCCACGGTAATTGAAGAGGTCCAGTAATAGGCTTAAATGACTAGTGCTTAAAAGGATTGGAAGTACTACTCATATCAACAAAGTGCACTTTCTTTTATGGTCATCCATGCAAAGAACTCCACAGTTAAGCGTGCTTGGCTGGGAGTAGTCTTAGGATGGGTGACCTCCTGGGAAGGTTCCCGGGATGCGCATGAGTGAGGACAAAATGCGTTATAAAGGACCCGTGTTGATCTGTGGACCATGTACACAGCCTGGTGAGCTATCATAAGTAACCGCTCCCGACCCTAGGTTTGGGTCGAAGTGTTACAGTTGGTATCAGAGCCTATGTTGCTCCCGACGCACACACGTGTACCCCAGATTTGAATGTGAAGTTGACCTTGAATAATGAATGAGAGATGAGTAGACTTAAGGACCTAAGGTGGTAGTCTGTAGTGTGTTTACTCTTTGTTAGGTGCTAACATGTTTGTTGATTGCCATTTTAATAATTTTTGTGACCTTGGATCAATGATCGTGAACTTACCAATGTGGTGATCAAGATTTGGTGCCTATTGCTGATGATTGAAGATTTATGCAACCTTTGAAGAATGCTTCCACTTCCTCGAAGATGTTTCTCATTCTTTGTATACCTTGCCTAATTCTTTATCTCTTGGTGCTTATCCTTCTTCTAAACTCTCTTCTGTTTTACTTTGAAAGCTACTCTTGTACCCTCTTAACTTATCCTTTGTTCCTTGCTTATCCTCCCTTAACGCCTATTGGATAGTACTCCTTCTTTTGAGGAATATTGACCTTGGTTGGAAAATTTGGCTTTGTGAAGTTTGTTGTGTTTGACCCTTAAACCTGGTTTTGAGAGGATTTGATGTTGGAAAGACTTAGATAGGGTGATGAGACATACTTGATGGTTCTTATGCCTAGTTCCTTGACATAGTGAGTATATTTAAGTGGTGGATTTGAGGATGTAGGGTTGACTAAGTAAGATGAGTTTGTGATTGGCTTCCATAATCACTTTGGATATGAGGGTTTGATAATGTATTGGTTACCATGTGATAGATGCTAATTATGGGATTATTAGTTGGTCTAAGTGAGTGATCTTGATTACTACTTGAGGTATGGTAGGAAAGTGAGGCTAAGCTACATTATTGGAAGGTTTAGCGATTGTTTTAGTAGCTAGAAAGGATAATGGTATGGTTGACACCAATTGTTAAGTTAAAGGACATAGTTTCAAGTTATGGTGTTAGAATGTGGAAATATGAGGTGGTAAAGCGTTGTTACAACTAATACCTTGTTTCTGGGAACTCGATGGTAAGTAAAGTTCTAGGATATCAGGTTTGAAAGAATTTTAATGGATTGGTGATGTGATTTGATTTTAGCTGGCTCTTGAGAGTTCTTGAGTTGAAAGAGACTTAGTATTGAGAAGTATTTGTTAACCCTATAGTTTTATAAACCTTGAGGTTGTATTGAATACTTGAGGTGATGGGATGATGTTGTTGTTCGAGGTTTGAGTACCTGGCATTTCCTTGTTGTCTAATTCATCCTCTTCTTTGACCGTAGGTGTTACCGTTCATACCTCTCTTCCTCGCTTCATCTTGCTCCTCCCTTAAGTTTGATGCTAATGACCTATAAAAACTCTACCCTTGACATTCTTATTGTTTTGACTTCAATTCTTACCCTATGAAGTTCATCATAGCTCTTTTTGCTGGTCAAGTTTGGACTCTCTTAGCGTACCTGGTATTTATGTTGTCTAAATTGCTTTTCATTTCATACAATTCCTAAATATTTCAAACTACCAGTTTCGATTCGTTGTTAAAAGTTGAAGTTACTTTTGAAAAACCTTACCTATTTTAAGGATTCGAAAATGAAAATTTGATTTAATTCCATATTTGTTCCTTGAGTATAGACTTCTCTACCATGATTTTAATTGCTAAACCTGATATCTCTTTAAATTTTAACCAATTTCTGTTAACCTTGATCTATTTATGATTTCTTTGTCGAAGTTTAATATTACATTTTCGGAAATTTGACTCCCTTTCGAGTTTAAAAGTGAAACCCCTATTTCTATTTTGGCTTTTGCAAAAGAAAGTTTGAGTAGATTACCTTTTCTTTTGATTTTAACGTTGATCGGATGTTAGGACTCGTTATTAGAGACGTTTAATAACTTGTTCTACGCTTGTCGGCGAATGATTTTTGTTTTAAATTGGTCTTTGACTTGGAAAGTTAGCGTTCTTGTGTGCACGGCAAGAGCAATTTCGTTCCATGAATGAGACTTTTACTTTTGAAAACTCTTCCGTAATGCTTTTGAAAGCATTTTGATTTTTGATTTATACCAATGATACCTTTCAATCTGATTCTGTCGGAAAATTTTATTTGAAACTTTTGAAAGAATTTTAATTCTTACGATAAGTAACCTTTTAAATGTTTTGGTTATCGATTCCAAAATTCCAGTTTTATTTTTTAACCTTTCATTTCTACTTTCAAGTTTCGAGGACGAAACTTTTTAAAAGATGGGGTGATTGTAACACCCGCGAATTTCCCATTTTGACATTTAAAATTTATTAAACCGTTTGGTTACTTTATTCTATAATTTTGAATTATTCTATTTAATTAATTTTATGTCAAACACGATTTTTAGAAACATATTATATAAAAGCTCATTTTTATAAAAATACATAATATTAAATTATATTTTTGAGGCGTAAATTATACTCCTATAAGAATAAATGTATACGTATTTTTGGTCGGACAGTAATAGTGACAGTAATAATATTAGTTTCCGTCTCAAGTTAAAATAAACTCGAGACATTTTTCCGTCTAGCTATAGACCGTCACATTTCACCTTTTACCTACTTTAATCCGGACCAACCAAAAACCAACAACACTTTCACCTACCTATACTCTACTTTTAAATATCTTGTATATTATTATTATTATTATTATTATTATTATTATTATTATTATTATTATTATTATTATTATTATTATTATTATTATTATTATTATTATTATTATTATTATTATTATTATTATTATTAGAGAAAATTGTTGATTACAAACCTTTTTATAAACCTCATTTTGAAAATTACAAATTAATTTTTTTTGAAAATTACATCCAAAATATTACTTTTCTTCTAAAATTGCACCAACTTGAGGTTTTTGGTGATTTTTGATGATGTTTTTTATGATGTACCCTTTATTATTTGAGAGCCTTTTCTTCCTCCCTTAACACAAACCAATTAATCACCCCAAACATCATAAAAACATCATGAAAATTCACCTAGAAACTCAAGTTGGTGCAATTTTAGAAGAAAAGTAATATTTTGGATGTAATTTTCAAAAAAATTATATAAGTGCTTTTCAAAATGAGGATTATAAAAGTACTAATCTCAATTTTCTCAATTAAAGTTAGTTATTGTTTTCTTTTGATCCCGTCATCCATGCAAAACACCCCACGGTAATTAAGAGGTCGGCTTAAATGACTAGTGCTTAAAGGGATTGGAGTCTTAGGATCAACAAAGGTGAACCTCGCGCTGGGGGAGTAAGGATGGGTGACCTCCCGGATGTTCCGGATGCGCAGTGAGGACAAAATGCGTTATAAAGGACCCGTGTTGATCTGTGGGCCATGTACACAGCCTGGTGAGCTATCATAAGTAACCGCTCCCGACCCTAGGTTTGGGTCGAGGTGTTACAAGTGGTATCAGAGCAACCCTGCGACCGTGTGGTGATGGGAGGCAGATGTTATACGCTCCTGGAGGCAGTTGTTATACGCTTCATTGTGATCACTCACCTAGCGGGGGAGGATTCTGGGTTAGCGGTTATGCTCCCAGGCGCAACGAGGACGCTGCGTTCTTCAAGTGGGGGTGACTGTAACACCCCACGGTAATTGAAGAGGTCCAATAATAGGCTTAAATGACTAGTGCTTAAAGGGATTGGAAGTACTACTCATATCAACAAAGTGCACTTTCTTTTATGGTCATCCATGCAAAGAACTCCACAGTTAAGCGTGCTTGGCTGGGAGTAGTCTTAGGATGGGTGACCTCCTGGGAAGGTTCCCGGGATGCGCATGAGTGAGGACAAAATGCGTTATAAAGGACCCGTGTTGATCTGTGGGCCATGTACACAGCCTGGTGAGCTATCATAAGTAACCGCTCCCGACCCTAGGTTTGGGTCGAGGTGTTACAGGCAAATTTGATAGTTTGGTCCTGGTAGCAGGATACATTGATTGTGTAGAATAGCGATTTGTTTTCTAAACGCCTAAAAATATATCTTAAACTAAAAACGATACTCCAAGATTCGACACGCAGGAAGTAGTCTTGGAGTACTAAATGAAACTAAAAACAGAAATGAAAAGACATGAGTACAAATAAGAAATCTAAGGGTTCGAAGTGGAAGGACCGCGCGCGCAATTTTTAGGGATTGTGCGCTACAACTGCGGCTCATTACACTGAGCGAGACTTTGTATACCTCTTATTTGGTCTAGTTCCACATTGATAAAAGAGGAGAGCTATTACCACTTTATAAGACTAGTGACTACTCCCTTTATTGTCAATTGATTTTAGAGTAGAACCTCTTTGGATTTATGAAGCTGACTTTCTCTCCTCGATTTAGGTATAGCCCAGATCCGTATGCATCCTTTACCAAATTCTTTATGCTCGACTAAGATACTCCTTTACAAAAAGCACAAGGAATTAAAAAAACTAGTGGAAATGAGTTAACTATATCTGAAATTAAAGTCAAAACCTCATTCTTCTTCTTCTTACTTCAATTCCCCTATCTACTAAAAGAATAGCTGAACTCACGATTTTTCCCTCCAAAAACCATATTCTTAAATAAGGAAGTTACTCACAATTAAATTCATTCACTAAATAAGAAATCTACTTACATATTACGAGTATAATTTATTTCATTAATTTATAATTTTTCGTTAAAATATATCTTTTCATCAAATTATATTGTTTTCATTAATTTTTAAACTATAATCTTTTAATTAAAAAGGAATAAATTTATACAAAACTATAAATTGTTAAATATTTTATTGATGTTATTATTTGAGAAAGACTTGACCCATACTATGTATCAAACAAAACTGTAAATTACAAATTTTATTTTTTTTCTCGCAAAAAAAAATTGAGAGATTTATAAATTGAAATCATTAGTTTTAGGTTATAAAAAATATTTTCTTAAGAATAACTTTCAGCACATAATTAAATTCTCTTAATCAATATTCGTTTCAACTTTTTTTACTCAAAACAAAACATAATGACGAGAAATACGAACAATTATTGAGACACTATTATATAGGTAATTTATTTATAAAAAAAAAAAAAAAAAAAAAAAAAAAAAAAAAACTTTATATACCGTGCATTGATTGTACGGGGTCTAAACTAGTATCATATAAATTGACCATCTCAACTAAAAATCTACGTCAATATTGATCCACAAATTCTCATTTGTGACGGGCATATCCGTCACAAACTTGCGACGGGTCAAATAATACACATGTGGGTAGATAAGACAAAATTGATTGCTACTCCCTAGGCATTCTGCTTTTGTCTTATCCCACATAGATAATACTTGACCCGTCGCAAGCTTGCGACGGATATACCCGTCACAAATGAGAATTTGTGGGTCACAAGGGAGACTTATTGTAACTAATCTGACCAAAATTTTTTGCATCTAGGGTCGGAATTGTTCATACAATGACAATGAATTACCAGGGTCTTTTGCCAAAATGACCATTCTAATAAAACTAATTACCAAAATAACCATTTTCTAAAATTATTTTCTAATATAACCATTTTCCTGACATTCTTTTACCAACTTCATTGTGCCAATAATCTTCATCTCTCTCCCTCTTATTTCGTTCCAGTTTTCATGAGTGTTTGACAACATTGGTTGATAATTAGAGTAATACTCGTATTTGCTAATGTCTCACATTCTCTTCTCTTAAAAAATAGCTCATCTCGTTCTAACTTTCTTCTATCTCCCTTATCGATATTACAATTCCTGGGTTATTTTATTCCTCTATAAAGAGGTAGTTATATAAGTTCATTACTTAATTAACATCTAAAATACTATAAGGTAACCGTCAAACTAAATACTAGCAATTCCCAGGATTCTCCATTAATAATGTCTCTGTTTCTAACTAATCCTACCGATATGGTTATGATTGCAAATTCATGAGTCCAGTTGGATTAATAGAGCAACAAGTCAAGAAGCACTTTAAAAGTTGTGGTACTGACTTCCAACTTGCAGTGAATCCCAAATTGCGACGGCTATTAATAAATTTACACAAAATTGCTCAAAAACAAGACCACGTATTTCGTAAAAGAAATTGAGAACCGCAAGTTATTGAATTTGCAACAATATTTATACTTAGTAAGAATATTAATTAGTTGCTAAGGTAAAAGAAGATTTAATGAATGAATAGTTTGGAAAGAATTCATGTTAGTTTGGTTGATTTGGGAAATAGTTTTAGAAAATGGTTATTATGGTAATTAGTTTTACTAGAATCGTCATTTTGACAAAAGACCCGGATTACCATGCAAAGTTGCAAATTAATCAAGTCCTGCCGATATAAATTATATGTAGTCCATACCCCATACCTTTTTCTTATGGGCTGGGCTAATATAATAATTCGCCACTCGGTCCACTTTAAGTTACATAGTAAATCCAAACAATTGATAAAGCTAACGCATTAAAGCCCATCTTTGGTTTCATCGTAGCCCAGTTTTGATTCTATGAGCAATTTTTTGGCCGAGTAAGTTTAGGTTTGGACCGGAAAAATGGCGGAACAGTCATTTACTCTAGACCAAATTCAACCCGAAATTTTTTTAGGTGCGTCCTTTATCTTTTTTCTTTTGTTTTAGTTTTAAGTCGGTTTAAGATAGGCTAATTTAGGTCTAAACCAAATGAGTAGAATGGATATACAAGACTTATCATCTCATTTTATGAAACAATATAAACACATAATTATTACTGTCTCACTGTATCGTAATAATTACCAATCAATATTTTTGGTTGATGTTGATTTGTTTTTTAAAACCGAATATCTTGAAATGACAATCAATTTGGAAGAAAAAAAAAACAAATGTCACTTTCTTAATTCACGATCAAGAGATCTAGTTAGCCAAACTGCCAAAGTTTGGTTGGATTTAAAAGTTTGACTAATAATAACTTTTGTCACGAGTTCAAAAGGTAACCACTTTTCTTTTCAAATAAAAAATCTCGCAAAGACCATCAATTTATAAAAAGAATCGTTGCTTTTGAAATTCTTGATCAAACATTGTTACAAGACAAATCATTTTATTCAAACCAAGAGGTAATATAATGTAAAAACATGATACACCATCGCAGAATTTCCATAAAAACGTTTGCATGAACAAAGTTGTTTACAGGTTGTCTCGTTTATTGAATTTGATCCATCTAGCTTTCCCAAAATAACCGGACATAGACAAGACATACTTAGAAATTTACAAAAGTCCAACCTACTAACTCTCCTTAAACTCGCTCGTTCATAACCACAAAAACTAGCCTCAAGAGCTTAACCTGACCACACTTGGCCCAACCCGTCTTTAATAACATTTAGTGTAAACCTGTTCTTTTCGGTTGAAACAAGCTGAATGAAATTGAGCTGAATTGAATGAAACTGAGGTAAACTGAAGGCAGCTCAAGTAAGATTTAATTATGTGAAAAGATGAGTTGAAACAGAACTGACTGAAACTGAACATAAGTTAACTAAATAGAAGATTAGCTGAATTGAAATAAGCTAAAATTAAGTTGGGAGAAACTGGCCTAAAACCACAACACTCCTCACCCTACTTCCTATTTCCCCCCTCATTTCTCTCACACCAAAACATCAAAGTTCCCTATATTCTTGTCATTGTATAAATTGAGCATAAACTTATTGATTTTATGATTTAATCATCGGAAAACCATTAAACAAGCTAAATAAATCTATAATTAGTCCCACCATTTTAGACAACTCTAAATCCCCCATTTTTCCACCTCTCTTTTTCCTCCTTTTTTCTGTTCTAAAAATTAAAAAAAATCATTCTTGATTTTCTTAATGTATCGAAATTTTCACCATAGTTATAATAATTACACAAATTATTATTATGTTATATTATAACAACGGCAATAACGATGAATAGTGCAACGACAACTACGTCAGCTAAACACTTAATTTCCGTTCAACCTGAAGACCTCAAATTTGTTTGTATGTCTCTGTTTTCCCTTAATTTCAATATTTTTTTGTTTAAGACGGAGATATTCATTTTAGGGTCAAGCGAGACTTAATTTAGGGAATAACAAAATTTTGTCCCATTTATCTAAATAGAGTTGTACTTGACCCGTTTTAGCTATAAAAGAGATACCTCCGTCTTAACTCGTAAGTGAGACTAATTAGTCTGTCAATTGAACATAAACCCGAATCAGCTTTATGCCTACCCCAATCAGCGTTATGCCTAGTTGTGCACTTGTGCTGGTCGAACTATTATAGATTGGTTTTAGATTGAAACCTCGCTATTAGCTTAGGCACTCACTAACCTCGTCATGGTTAGGTGCATTTCTTTGTGAAACTTTGATTACATTGTCGGTTTTTTCTTTTGATTCTTTGCGAGATGTATTCTAATCAAATGTAAACAAATGATTGGGACGGAGGGTATTTTGAAACATTATTAGTCTTGATTGGTTGGTGGTCTGTCCTTGCGAAAAACTAGAATGTTTGTGGGGGGAATGGGGACAAATTTGAGCTATCCATATATTTATAATTTAGAGAGATTAATGGTCAAAGTTAATCACCAAAGTCAATAATAATTATGCGATGGAGGGAGTATATGTTTTGATATCTGAACTTTCAGCTGACTAATTCCTGGAAACCGAGGAGGGGGGGATTGGCCGCCGGGTTGGGTTATAACTTATAATACCGTGGAAGATACAAATTGCTGAATGTTAAATCTTGTTGTTGTCTCATTTAGCATTATACAATTACCACCTCTAAGATCTTCTCTGAATTGGCTTTGAGTTATTTTCATTGTTAAGAGTCTGAAAGGCCATCATAGTCCATAGATTTCGGGTTTTATCATTACTATTTACTCGTATCAGTCGTATGAAATTCCTCATATATATATATTCCTATATATATATATATATATATATATATATATATATATATATATATATATATATATATATATATATATATATTTCATTGTATTGATTATTTAGCTTCTCCTTGTCAGTTGAGCTGGAAAAGCAAACCTTTTGTGATCTTAAAGTCACTAACAACACAGACCAGAATGTCGCGTTTAAGGTAAACTTGCACACCTGTCTTCTTGTACTCCCTCTGTCTCATTCATTTGTACACCTTTGATTAAAATAATTTTCACAATGAATAAAAAAGATAAACAACCGATTTGGGACGAAGGGAGTATTAACTTACTGCTGATTTTTTTGTCAGGTCAAAACTACTTCACCAAAGAAGTATTTTGTACGGCCCAATACCGGTGTAATACATCCATGGGATTCCTGTGTCATAAGAGGTGATAACTTCGTTTACATAATTGAGAATTTGTGATTTTGTTGTTCATTGTTTAAGGTAAATACAGGGTTACACCCCTTAGGTGGCTGTGAAAGTCGAATACGGAGAGCTAACACATAGACTAAACTGATTTCATGTTGCCTTAGTAAGTCGGAACAACTAGACTAAGTGAACACACTCCCTCTTTGATGTAATTATGTCACGCGGTATGCAGTCGTGAAATGATCTTAATATGTCGTAATTGCGTTTTGAAACAATGTTTCATGAAGAATGATAATCTGAATTCCTTTGGCAGCTCTCAAAAGTTAGCTGACATTAACATCAGAACATAGCTCTTTTTGTATGCTTAAGGCGTTTGTATAATAAAGACGTTTATAATGAAATTGCAGTCACTCTCCAGGCTCAACGAGAATATCCTCCGGATATGCAATGCAAGGATAAATTTCTTCTTCAAAGCACAATTGTGTCTCCCAATAGTGAAGTTGACGAACTTCCACAAGACACTGTAAGAGTCATGTTGATGGGCTAGATTTTATGTTACTGGCACCTGCTTATCGTGGTTGATACGTCTAAATATTACTGTTTATCCAGTTCAACAAGGACAATGGAAGGACAGTTGAGGAGTGCAAACTTAAGGTTGTCTACGCCTCTCCACATTCTTCTCAGTATAATACAGATGATGACTCTATTAATAGCTCTGCAGGGGGTCTCGACGTAAGTGTACTTCTCGGTAATCTTTCCTTCGTTTGAGTCCATTAACATTGTTATTGTTGCTGATGTTTTTGTGTGAAGTATCTTATCCGTCAAAGACGATGTTATTTATACTATTAGCCATTGGACTTTGTGATGTTGGAAACATTACTAATTTGTTTCAGATTAATATTAGACAACATTATGTTATCTTATCTGTGGAAGATTATTAGACAGTTTGTCCACTTCTGTTATTAGCATTTTGAGAATGTTCTTGATAAATTGATCTTTTTCCTAGGGAGTTTTTTTTTTTCTAACTTATATGTACTCACCTCGTTTTTTGCATAATAAGGTCGTGCAACGCTTGAAAGAAGAAAGAGATGCAACTATCCGACAGACGCAACAGCTCCAACAGGAATTGGTAACCATGTCCTAACTTGATCTGATATGTTGGATGCTCATTTGCTAGGATACGACACATTTCCTCCATTTCAGCCTGACAGATGCAACCGCTAATTTTTTTAACCTCCAATAATGTCGTCACAGTCTACATTGCATAGCCTAGTTACCATTTAACTACAACCTTTATTTGTATTCCCATATGATACTAACATCACCCAATGCTTCAAAGGATCATCTTTATAAGCTAATAACCATCTCCAATGGATTAGAGAACTACGGAGTAACTATCACATCACTTTGGCCTGACTAACCGGAACAACATAACTTTAAACAAACTATTTACGAGTGAGGTCGCACATTAGCCGCAGACAGCTTAACGTTTCTTAATTTAGTGTCTTTCACACGAGTTAATCTTCTAAATGTTGCTACAAATATCATTATTTTGATTTGACTGACGCTTCTAGTCGAGTGGTTCATGTTTTGCTACCATTCTTGTGTCTGCAAGAGTTTTGAGCCGATTTATAACTCTCATATCACGCTAAATACATAAACTAGAGGTTCCAAGTATTTAGTTTTGCCCCTTTGTATGGTGTGCAGGATTCGCTGAAGAAACGCAGACAACGCAAGAGTAATTTAGGCTTCTCACTTAGGTTTGCTCTTTTCGTGGCGGTCATTGGGGTTATGCTTGGTTTTCTATTAAAACTCTCATTGTCTTCTCCGACTTCAGAGTAGCTTTATCCATGCGTTGTCAGAGTTAAGGCGATTCTTCATTGTAAATTGTTGATTCATACAACGTCTTTATTTAACTTTGTAAATTAGTGATTTTAAATCTATTGCATTGTAATTAGGAAAACAATATTTTGAGCTATGCACCTTATGTTATGACCTCTTGATGTCATTTATCTGGATAAAGTAGACATCTTTAGGATTTTGAGAATATGTAACGAGGATAAAAAAAATATGTAATCACGATTTTGAGGATGGGAAGAATTATTAACATGCATCTCATAAGTCATATGATAAAATATGGTAACAAATATCATGATATTTAGCCATATTATCTCATTGTATATTTTAGTTATTGTGATTATTTAGTTACCTTGTATATAGGCAAATATTATGGTAGGTCAAAGATTTAGTCATACCTTGTAACTATATATGATAAAGTTGTATTACGTCTTATGCATTGAGAATAATAAGAATTATTCTTCTTCATACACTTTGCCCTAATATTTGCTTTCTCACGGTATCGTGAGCCAGTAATTTTTTCAATCAAAAACAACAGACAAAACGAAAATCCTAAAATTTGATAAGATCATCATGACTGGTGATGATAAGCTTAAGGGTGGGATGAGTGGTCCAAAGACCATTCCTATGACATCCCCTCTCTATCTTCATCCTTCCGACAACCCGAATCTCACACTTACACAAATCGTTTTCAATGGCAATAACTACGATTTGTGGTCTGAGGCCGTCAAAAACGGACTCGATGCAAAAAACAAGTTAGCCTTCATTCAAGGGAAAGTTAAGAAACCCGAGGCTGATGATGAGGAGGAAAGTATTGAATTGGTTGCTTGGAGACAATGTCAGGCGATGTTAAGGGCTTGGCTACGCAATGTTATTGATGAGAAATTGCATCCGAGCATTACTTTTTCGGGTCCAGTGAACGAGATTTGGGAGGAATTGCGTGGAAGGTATTCAGCAGGCAACGCACCTCGAGTACACCAATTAAAACAAGACCTTAATGAGTGCAAACAGGGGAAGGATTCCGTCGTCGAGTATTATACAAGACTCAAAACGATATGGGATGAACTCGCTAATTATAGCACAATAAAAGGATGTACTTGTGGCGCGGCTGCTTCAATTGCAAAGGAGCGGGAAGAAGAAAAGGTACATCAGTTTCTTATGGGACTAGACTCGAAGTTGTATCGAAATATAAGGACCAATTTATTAATGGAGGAACCAATTGCGTCTCTAAATCGAGCATATGGCCTGATTCTCAGAGAAGAAAGGCATGCTTCGATGACTGAAGTTAAAGAGGACAAGATTGAAGCAGCCATGGCAGTGAAAGGATACGGAGGAAAGGGGCGAAGTGGGTACACCAGACCTGATGTCGAGGAAGGAGACCCGCCACCACCACCACAGTGCACTCATTGTGGAAAGTTTTACCATACAGAAGAAAATTGCTACGACAAACATGGGTACGAAGAGGTTAAAGCGCGTGAAAGGGGACGTGGAAGAAGAGGAACCAGCCATGGCCGTGGAGCAGGGGGTCGTGGAAGAGGAAGAGGGCGCGGTCAGAGCCATTACCAAACCAATGCAATAGGTAGTTCCTCTGGAACGAAGGGGTCAGACAAGGCGCAACAAAACCTGCCGTTTACCAGTGAAGAGATCGATAAAATTCGAACTCTGCTAAGTGGAAGTCCAGATGGGAATGACAAATTAAAAGGTATGAAATTAACTATTAATGTTGAATGGATGATAGACAGCGGAGCCTCGCATCATATGACAGGAAGACGGGAATTATTGAGAAATACATGGGTCGAGGACCCTTCGATGGTTAGCTTACTAGACGGTAGGCGTGTGGAGGCAGAAGTACATGGGGAAGTTCAATTAAGTGACGATTTAATCTTGAACGATGTTTTATTCGTCCCTACACTTACCTGTGAACTAATCTCTGTTCAACAATTAATTCGCCAAAATAATTTAGTAATAACATTTTATTCGGATCATTGTATAATGCAGGACCTGAGTACGAGGATGACGATTGGACGGGGTGAGCATCGACATGGGGTGTATTACTACAAGCCGGAGAAGGAAGAGACAGTAGCACAAATGGCAGTCACGAAAGAAGGACGTTTGTGGCACAAACGGCTTGGGCACCCGTCTAAGAGTATATTTTCTCGTTTTTCTGATTTGGTTGGGTGCAATTTAAATTGGACTACGGATACTGTGTGTGACCCTTGTTGTAGGGCAAAACAATCCCGTACACCTTTTCAATTAAATAATAAGCGGTGTGATATTTTATTTGGCCTTATTCACTGTGATATTTGGGGGCAATATAAAGTTGCTAGTTTGACACGAGCTCATTATTTTTTAACTATTGTCGATGACCATAGTCGGGGAGTTTGGGTATACCTAATGAAAGATAAAAGTGAGGCTGGTGATTTTTTAAAAATCTTTTGTCAAATGGTAAAGACCCAATTTGAGACTTGTGTTAAAAGGATTCAAAGTGACAATGGGACGGAACTTTTATCCGGTCCAATGCAACGATATTATGAAGAAAATGGAATTTTATTTCAAACTAGTAACGTTGATACACCTCAACAAAATGGCCGAGTAGAGAGAAAACACCGTCACATATTAGAAAAAGCACGGGCTTTGCGTTTTCAGGGAGAGTTGCCATTGCAATTTTGGGGCGAGTGTATATTAACGGCAGCTTATTTGATTAATAGAACGCCTACACCCTTGCTAAATGGGAAGACACCCTTCGAAATTTTGCATCACAAAAAACCCAATTTCGCCAATCTTAAAGTGTTTGGTTGTTTGTGCTATGCGCACAACAAGGATAGAAATCGAGACAAATTTGGGGAACGGGGAAAACGATGCATATTTATTGGGTATCCACATAGCAAAAAGGGTTGGAAAGTATACGATTTAAAGGAGAAGCGGGTTTTTGTATCATGCGATATTATTTTCTATGAAAACGTTTTTCCATATTCGAACATTGAAGGGAATTTAAACTCGCAACACGGGACTGGGAATGGGTCGAATGTCGAGCAACAATTTTTCGATCACACTGATTATGATCAGACCATTGATGAGACCCATGTTGCGAGGGGGAGTGATGAACCAGAACAGGAAAATATCGAGCATAGGAAAGACGATGAAGTAGTAATAAGCGGTGATGAGGAATCGTTGGTTGAGGAGTTGGAGGATGATATTACAGGTGATGGTACAACAGGTCATAGACCGACCAATCAAACAAACACAGAGGAAAGAATTGAAGAACAGATGGGACGCGGAGCTCGAGAAAAACGAGAACCATCATGGAAGAAGGATTACTATTGTAAATCAATGAAAGTAGTTAACCCCAAGTCGAATGCTCATCACGCACAAAAGACGTCCTCAACTCCAGGTACGCGTTATCCCTTGACCAATTATGTTATTACTAATGTTTTTTCCGAGTCTTATAAAGGTTATTTAGCGAAAATTGATGAGCTTAGAGAACCAAGCTATTATCACGAAGCAGCCAAAAGTGAGGAATGGCGAGCTGCTATGCGAAAGGAGATCGATGCCTTGGAGAAAAATGGGACTTGGAAGATAGTTTCCTTACCGGAAGGAAAGAAACCAATCGGATGCAAATGGGTGTACAAGATAAAGTAGCACGCAAATGGGTCTGTTGAACGATACAAGGCTAGGCTCGTTGCACAAGGATTTACACAAGTTGAGGGAATCGATTTTCATGAAACATACGCACCAGTGGCTAAGATGACGAGTGTGAGGTGCATGCTTGCCGTGGCAGTCAAGAAGGGATGGATAATTGAACAGTTGGATGTCAATAACGCATTTCTACATGGAGATCTCGAAGAGGAAGTTTATATGAAGATACCACAAGGGTTCGAAAGAAAAGGAGAGAACAAGGTATGTAAGCTGATGAAGTCTATTTATGGTCTAAAACAGGCATCTCGAAATTGGTTCGCAAAATTGACCGTATCAATGAAGGACTACGGTTTTGTGCAGTCTTTAGCGGACTATTCACTGTTTACTCTCAATCGAAATGGAGTTTTTATTGGCGTACTAGTATACGTGGATGACATGGTGGTTGTGAGCAATAACAGTGTGGCATGTGCAAATTTCAAATCATTCTTGAACAAGAAATTTGGGATTAAAGATTTGGGAAGACTTAGATATTTTCTCGGAATTGAAGTAGCTCATGGATCGAATGGGTTATTTCTTAATCAAAGAAAGTATGCTATGAATATTATTGAAGAAAGTGGTATGAAGGAAGCGAAAACCGTGTATACACCCATCCAGCCGAGGCACAATTTGGCCCTTGCTAAGGGATAAGTTTTGAAGGATGTGATGAAATATCGTCGTCTAGTTGGACGATTAGTATACTTGACAATAACAAGGCCGGACCTGGTATATGCGGTACATGTATTGTCACAGTTCGTGAATGAGCCGAGGAAGGAGCATTGGGACGCGGCTCTGAGGGTGGTTTGTTACATTAAGCGGAATCCAAGCAAAGGAATAACATTTAAGAGGAACTCGGATTACTGGCTAAGAGGATATTGTGATTCGGACTATGCGAGTTGCCCGATCACAAGAAGATCATTAAGTGGATATTATGTGTCGATAGGTGATTCCCCGATTTCGTGGAGGGCAAAGAAACAAGTGACTGTGGCGAAGTCGACTGCAGAAGCAGAGTATAGAGCAATGGGAGCTGTGACGAGTGAGCTTATATGGTTAAAGTCCTTTCTTGCTTCTTTAGGCGTGTTCCATACACGGCCTATGAGTTTATTTTGCGATAATCAGGCAGTCCTTCACATAGCGAAAAATCCCGTTTTTCATGACCGAACTAAGCATATAGAAATAGACTGTCATTTTGTGAGGCAACATTTGGTCACGAATACGATCAATACCTTTCATGTTAGGAGCAAGGAACAAATTGCAGACTTATTTACAAAGGCGCTTGGTGGAGAATCGTTTGATCATTTACAATTCAAGTTGGGACTCGGTTTACCAAGTGCTCCAACTTGAGGGGGAGTGATAAAATATGGTAACAAATATCATGATATTTAGCCATATTATCTCATTGTATATTTTAGTTATTGTGATTATTTAGTTACCTTGTATATAGGCAAATATTATGGTAGGTCAAAGATTTAGTCATACCTTGTAACTATATATGATAAAGTTGTATTACGTCTTATTCATTGAGAATAATAAGAATTCTTCTTCTTCATACACTTTGCCCTAATATTTGCTTTCTCATCATAAGACTCTTCAATTTTGGAAAATTTGTACGAGGATTTTGCGAATGGGAAGAACTTGGAAAATGGCTTATGCATGAAGATTACGGTTTACTCGTCTACATTATGCTTATGTTCTATGCTTAAATTTTACGATTTTGCTTACGCCTTAAGCAGATCAAGAGACATTTTTTTTTTGGATTAATTGATAGGAATACTCTAAACTATGCGTGTGCTGCTCAAAATACTCCGAGCTCTATTTTAACCACCAATATAACCAACTAGTACCCCTCTCAACTTTGAATAGAATAGGTATTTTGTTAACTTATTATAGCAGGTAATCCTGTCAGTGCCCCAATTTTTTCCCATTTATTAATCTTCATCTTTTTCCTTTACCCCTTCTTTATTTCTTCTCCATTCATCTTTTTCCAATCTTCTCCATTCTTCATTTTTACTAAGAAACAGAGATAACAAAGAAGAATATTATGAATTCAATTTCCTTTTTTCCAGTCTATTAATGCATTGTTTCTCCAATCATCTCCCAAGTACTTATAGCTTAAATACTCCATGGGAGCATCCACAGACATCATCTCCCATATAATAAACCGTAAAAAAAGGCTTCCATGGAAGCTAATTTATCAACAAACATCAGCACCCCGAAACCCTAACGACCAAAACCCACCTCCCTCAACCTCAACCATGTATTCAATTAATCAATTTCCCCCAATTCCCAAAATTCAGACCCCAAAACCCTAGAAAATCAAAACTCAGATCACAAAAACCTAGATAATCAAATTCCAGAAATATCTGACCAACCCACACCAACCTACAAACCCAGTTGAAAAGGGTCAAAATCAAAATCCCCAAAATGAGGGAGAGAATAATGGAGAAAAAAGAAGAGGAAGAGTAAGGCAGGAGAAGAAGAATTTGTAAATTTGTTTGGCTTGGTTACTTGGTTTCGTAAATTTTAAATTGCAGAAGTTGTATATGGTGTTGTTGGTGACATGTGTGTTGTAGAAGAGTGAGGTCGTCAATGGATTTATGCAGTATGGATTATGCAGTACTCAGTATTCAATTTTCTTGATCTTCATATTTTGCGTGGCATTTTTGTACCAAAAGGAGGGTTAGAAATTTATTCACCTGCTTAGCATGTAACACCCGCGAATTTTCCATTTTGACATTTACAATTTAATTAACCATTCTATGGTCTTATTTATATTTTAAATTATTTAATTTAATTAATTTCATTATTAAACATGATTTTTATAAATATTATATTTTTAAAGCTTAAGTTATACAAAATAAATATTTTGGTCGGATAATAATGATAATAATAATAATATTCTCCGTCTTGAGTTGTAGTGGGCTTGAGACGTAAATTCATGTGTATATCGACTCAATTTTGCTTATTAGGCCTAGTATGACCAATGGACTCACCTACTACTCCTTCCTCCTCATCAAAATAATGAGGGAAACCCTAACCCCTCCTCCTTCCTCACAATTTCAGCAACACCACCACAAACACAAACACCATTTTCATACTCTCCTCTTACAAATCTTCAAAACACCATAACTTGCTCAATTCTTATCCGAATCAAGTGATTTTCGCGTCTATCTCTTCCTCTCATCGCCCTCTATCTTTCTAGGTAAGAAAGACACCGACTTTCCTCCTTATATAGGACTGTTGAGCCGTTTTATACATGGTACCATTTTTCTAATTTTGATTCTTAGTCTTATTTTGTGTTTTCTTATGTTTAGGAGAAGTTTTAGTTGACCCGGAAGTGGATTCTTGAAAGGTAGACGAGTCTTTTGTGGATTTAAGTGCAAAAAGGTAACGGTGATGGGTTACTCGACATTATGTCAATTTGGGTGTTCATACATGTTATAGTTTGTTCACATGTGTGTTAAAGTTAGATTCGTTACATGTTTTTACTTGTTTGTTGTTGATTGAGTTTTGTGTGGAATCTCTCTTGGTGGTTTGAAGAATTTTCTAGTATTTTGTATACATGGATGAATTAGTAAAGAAACCGTCTTATTCATGCTTAATAATTGTATTTAATTATGTCACGAATTTGTTAGTTTGGAATTGTTTGAATTTGAATCGAACCTTGTGTTTTAATCCTTCTTTTATGCTTTGATTTCACCCTTAATACTTGTATAAAGTTGCTTGGGTAATATATGGTGGAATTAGGATTGTAATGGCATGATAAAAAAATGATTTGGGGATGAAGGTGAATTTGTTGTGTCGTGCAAATCAGCACCACGGCGCAGGCTGCGCACCTCGGCGCAGGCTGCGCACCTCAGCGCAGGCTGCGCACCTCGGCGCAAGCTGCGCACATAGCCTGGACCAGTTTTCGTAAAATGGCCATAACTTCTTCGTTACTTGTTTGTTTGAGGCTTATGACCTACCGTTAGAACCGTAAGAGGATAAGCTATCACCTCCAACCGGTTTCACCTCATTATCATGTATAGAACTCAAGTTATGACCATTTGAAGTTGACCCTTGTTGTAGTCGAGTACTAAACTTGTTGTTATAGAGTGGGTTTTGAGTTTCTTGTTGGGTATGCATCTTAACTTTGGTTCTAATTCTTGTGTATGATGTGTTGAGACCCTTTTATCATGGGAGTACTTGATATTTGTTATACTCTTGTACTTATGCATGCTTCACATGAATTGTTTACGTTATGTTTATATAATCATTGTTACTCGTATTTGTGACCGGAGTGTGACGGTTTACATTGTGTGACTACTCGACATTCCTTATTTATTTGCCCTCGGACATTGGGTCACGATTAGGTGCCATTATTTCCGAGTTGGGTTATCTTCCTTCCGCCTCTTCGGACTTTGGGGTACGGCTAGGTACCATGGTTCCGATTTGGGGTTACTCGACCTTGGGGAACGGCTAGGTGTCATGGATCGAGTCTTGGATACGATTTGGGATTGTATGTCGAATCGGGTGTCGTCCATCCCGAGAGTCTGGCCAGATTTAGACTAGGACCGTATTATGAGCGTCGTCCTACCAGGAGGTTGGAGTCTAGGGGTTTGTCTTATTTTGAGTCAATCCTTTGTAAATGTCTTGCTTGTTACGGTCATTGGCGTGTTCTTATATATGAGAGTGCACGTCTTCTATGATTGTTTGTGAGAGTCTTGGTCCTATCGGATACTAGTGGTGAGATGCAAGCCCCTAGTTGCGATATGATCGCCGGGATTGATGTTCCCATCCGTTCTTATGGTGAGATGCAAGCCATAAGTATAAATGTGACATTAGTAGCCACGTCCCGTGCTATGGTTGTTAAGAGGTTTTCAAGTAATGGCTATTGGTTTCCATCCATGTATTTTCTATTCAATTGATCCGTTGCTTACCTTCTTCATATGATTCGATGCCTAATCTCATATCCATGTTTTGGTTACCTTGAATGCATGTTTAATATAATGTACCATGCCTATCTCATTAAGAATGCAATGTGCCTATCTCATTATGATTATCGTTTATATTCCCTTGTTCATATTATTCAAGTATGATGCATGATCAATATGTTTAATTAAGTTCTTGCTTATGTGCATTTTGATATATTGTGGCTGAGAGAACCCTGAGTTACTCCCCACTGACTGTGGCGTTCATGTTTACATGAATGACAGGTTTGTGATGCAGATTATGGGGAAGACGTGTGAGCTAGCGAGAACGTTGAACCTTGGACCTTAGTTATAGTTTGCTTAGACTAACCTATCGTTAGACTTGTGTTTATTCGTGGGATATCTTTTCCCCAACGCACTTCGTTTTTAATTGTAAAACTTATTCATCTTACTTTTCATTTTCGTTTGATCACTTATGGTGGATTTCACACTTTAAACTTTAAAGGTTTTAAAAATCCCTTATTTTCCGCTTAGATTTAATAGTTCTTTTGATGCCTCATCGAGGGGTGTCACAGATTGGTATCGAGCATATGTTGCTCCCGACGCACACACGTGTACCCCGAATTTAACCTTGAACTTGACCTTGAATAATGAATGAGAGATGGATAGAACTAAGGACCTAAGTTGGTAGTCTCTTTGTGCATGCTATTTGTTAGGTGCTAACATGGTTGACTCTTTGGGTGTCTTGAGAAGATGGTACGACCAACCAAGGTGGAGAATACTATCATGGAAGCTCTTACTCTAATTCTTCGGAATCAACGGAATGCCAATGCTCAAGTGAATCATTGCCCTATCCGTCGTGGCAAGAGACCCTTTGTGCCCTCACCTTCATCACCTTCTAGCAAGAAGAGGTTGGTGCCGAGAGTCCAAGGACAAAGAGTACAAGACCATGGAGGACAAGAGCCAATAGTGCAAGAGCCAAAAGGACAAGTCCCTACATCTACTAATAGGCTTAGGGAGAACCGCAAGTGCTTCAAGTGTGGGCAAGCTTATCACCCCGGGATTGGATGCTATGATATGCCCTTGAAGTGTTACCATTGCAAGAAGCCCGGACATCTCTTCAAGAATTGCCCCGAGAAGAAGACTACCCCTCCTCCTCTCCCTCATGCTCCGGAAGCCGAGCCAAGAAGAGTCATTCTTGTCGAGAATCAAGTCGGAACCGCCGTTCCTCCCGACACCGTTATGGGTGTGTTTTCTATCCTTGATCCACCTTTCCTTACTTTTATCCCGTGATGCTCATCCTTCTTTTCTAAACTCTCTTTTGCTTTACCTTTGAAGCTAGTTTGGTACCCACCCGACCTATTCTTCGTTTTTGTTTCTCCTTACATAACATCTTGCATACGGATCTCTTACTCTTGAAGAATGTCTTTACCGTCTTGAAGATACCTCCCTCTCTTCGAGCACCTTGTCATATTCCCTTATCCTTGTGCTTCTATGCCTTTCGCAACTCTTATTCCATATCTTGGAGCTGCCTTTGTACCTTTTCTCCTTATAATGCCCCTCTTGTATACCTTCATTTTTGCCTTATGGAATGTTAACTTCGGTCAGATAAGTTGGCTTTTGTGGAGTTTGTTTGTGTTTGACCCTTAACCCCGGTTTTGAGAGGTCGTGATGTTAGAAAGGCTTAGGTAATGTGATGATAAATACTTAGTGATTCTTATACCTAGTGCCTTGACCAAGTGAGTATAATTGATTGGTGGATTCTTTGTGTTAGGAATGAGTTGCCTATGTGATTAAAGTTATAGAACTTGGCTTTGTTGTTTATGTTTGGGATTTGAAAGCTTAGTAGGTTGAGCGTCGTCACCTTAGGAGTAAACATGAGATAAATTTATGATAGGAGCTTGGAAGGAGACCCATTTTTAGATGTTAATGATTCCGTATAGATTGGTGATGCGATTTGATGTTAGTTGTCCCTTGAGAATTTTGTTGAGAAGTCTTTGTTAATTCTTTCTTTGGTTTTTAAAACATTGAGGTTGTATCAAGTACTTGAGATAAATGGGTGCTTTTATACTTGAGTGGTAGATTTGCTTTAGAGAAATCCTAATATGTGATAGGATAGGTGAACAACGAATCTAACCAATTCATCAACCCTTAAGCGAGCGTTTATTTTTACCTTGATCAGTCATAGAGGTGTAATCCTTTAAGAGAGACTTGCATATAAGGAATGAGATGAATTGCCTTGACCCTCGTTTTGGAATTTGGTCGTTTTGTTATGATGGTACAATATCCAAATAGGCGTGACCTTGTTAGAGAGAACCTTAAGTCTTAGAAAGTGTATGGTTTAAGCCCTAAAATCCCCCTCGTACCTTTAATCATCTTCCTTCCCTTCGTTCATACCTTGATTAGATTTATTTCTTAAGTATAAAAGTTTACTTGTCGTTTCCTTGCCTTGAATACCTCTCTAATTCTAATGTCTCTTACTGGTGTTAACTAGTTACCTTTACTATTGACTCCTTTAATCTCACACCTCGTCATGTTCATGTATCCCATTGAAATTTCCTATCATTTCTTGACCTAATTATTGCTCTTGTTTCTTTAGTGGAGTGATGGCATTGTTGGCTACGTTGTAGAGTGAGTGAGATGCTCTTTGAGGATTCTTTGTGAACCTTAATTTCGTCAAAATTGGATTAGTGGAACTCGAGTTGAGTTGGGTAGGAAAAATTGTATGACAAACCTATTTACTTTTGGTTGGTGGTCTTTATGATTTGGGGAATGTGATCATCTATGCTTGTGAATTCGGGTGTGAATAAGATTTTGGTTTGGAGTGTTAGAAAGTATGAAGACCTTGAGATTTTGACCTTTGATTAAGGATTTTACCATAGTGAGAACTCCTAGTAGTCGATAGTTGGTTATGTGTGTAACTCTGTTAGTAGTTTTGATCCTTCGTGGAAATCGTTTATAGATGACTTATATTTGAGGGTTATGGAATCACAATTGTGGTGGAGTGACTTGACCCACGGGATAGCATAGGAGTAAAGTGTGCAAGTATTTTGAGGAAATTCTTGGGAGTTATGTGGTCATGAGTTACCGTTCAGGATGACTTTGTTGTTTGAGATTTGACTTTCTGGCGTTTCCTTGTTGTTTAAATTCCTTCCTTCCTTAAGCATGAGCATTTCCGTTCATACCTCTCTTCTTCGCTTCATCATGCTCCTCCTTTAAATTTGATACTCGTAACTTGTGAAATTCAATCTTTGATATCCTCGTAGACTCGATTTCAACACTTCTCCTAGGAAGTTCATCATAGCTCTTTTGTTGGTAAAGTTTGAACCCTCTTAGCGTACCTTGTGTTCATGATATCTAAGTTCTCTTCATTTCGTACTATTTCTAAACATTTCAAGCTACCACTTTTGATCCATTGTTAAAAGTTTATGTTACTTTTATAAAACCCTACCTATTTTAAAGGTTTGAAAATGGGAATTTGATTTAGTTCTCCTTTTGTTCTATGAGTACAACTCCTTTTTATTGATTTTAATTGCTAAACCCGAGTTACTTTTAATTTTGCTCAATTTCTAACTAACTTTGACCTACTTATGATTCCTTTGTCAGAGTTTAATATTATATTTTCGGAAATTTGACTCCATTTGAGTTTAAAAGTGAAACCTCTATCTCTAATTTGGCTTTGGCAAAAGAAAATTTGAGTGAATTACCTTTTTCTTTCGATTTTGACGTTGATCGGATGTTAGAACTCGTTATTTGAAACGTTTAATAACTTGTTCTACGCTTGTCGGCGAGTGATTTCTGTTTTAAATTTGTCTTTGACTTGGAAAGTTAGCTTTCTTGTGTGCACGACAAGAGCAATTTCGTTCCATGAATGAGACTTATACCTTTGAAAACTCTTCATTAATGTTTTTGAAAGTATTTTAATTTTTGATTTATACAAATGATTTGCTTTTGACCATATCTTCGATTTGGAATGTGATGTTCTTGAATGCGCAACGAGAGCATTTTCGTTCCTTTGATGAGAATCGTTTATTTTAAAATTTTATTTGAGACTTCTGAAAGGATTTTGATTCTTACGATAAGTAACCTTTTATTGTTTTGGTTACCAATTTTAAAAGTTCAGTTTTACTTTTTATAACCTTTCTTTTCTACCTTCAAGTTTCGAGGACGAAACTTTTTAAAAGATGGGGTGATTGTAACACCCGCGAATTTTCCATTTTGACATTTATAATTTAATTAACCATTCTATGGTCTTATTTATATTTTAAATTATTTAATTTAATTAATTTCATTATTAAACATGATTTTTATAAATATTATATTTTTAAAGCTTAAGTTATACAAAATAAATATTTTGGTCGGATAATAATGATAATAATAATAATATTCTCCGTCTTGAGTTGTAGTGGGCTTGAGACGTAAATTCATGTGTATATCGACTCAATTTTGCTTATTGGGCCTAGTATGACCAATGGACTCACCTACTACTCCTTCCTCCTCATCAAAATAATGAGGGAAACCCTAACCCCTCCTCCTTCCTCACAATTTCAGCAACACCACCACAAACACAAACACCATTTTCATACTCTCCTCTTACAAATCTTCAAACCACCAAGAGAGATTCCACACAAAACTCAATCAACAACAAACAAGTAAAACTTCGTGGGATATCTTTTCCCCAACGCACTTCGTTTTTAATTGTAAAACTTATTCATCTTACTTTTCATTTTCGTTTGATCACTTATGGTGGATTTCACACTTTAAACTTTAAAGGTTTTAAAAATCCCTTATTTTCCGCTTAGATTTAATAGTTCTTTTGATGCCTCATCGAGGGGTGTCACATAGCAGGTAGCCAGTCACATATTGTAATGAAAGCAAACAGAGGCACTAGTTGGTTTTATTGGTAGTTAAAATAGAGTTTGGAGTATTTTAAGCAGTACACGCATAGTTTAGAGTATTTATATCCATTAATCCTTTTTTTTTTTGGTACATAGATCAAGAGACATTTTTAAGATCTTCATCTGCTTCTAAATGTGTATTCATGAAAACTTGTCTTGTCTTCTGTAATATTCCTTGTATATATTGGTAATAATTTCTAAATCAAGTCGGGTTTCCGTCTTGGTAGACTTTCATTATGTTTACACTTCTTAATTATATGCATATGCAGCCACTTTGTAGGAGCTTATGTAGCAAGATCAAAGAATTGCGAGCCCATAGCCCAGTTTTGTAAGAGCTTACATGCATGTTCCTTAAAAGTTCTACAAGTCAAAGGCCCAAGTTAACCCATGGATCATTTTATGTAAGCAGTCCAGCGCTACCGAGTGTTCCTTAAGACAGGACTCGCATGAGCGAATAATTTTTTTTCTATAAAAATGTGCCCAATGCATAAAATAAAGGGTTATTTAATAAAAATAATCCAAAGTATGCCTCGTCTTCTCAAATTAATCCCAACCATACTTTAACCCGTATTAATCCGATCTTTACACTCATTTTTCTTATATCGCTTTATTGGAAGGGCAACCTGTTAAACAAGTTACCCCTTTCCCCTTTTATTATTTGAACCACCATTTTTGTTTCTTTGTTCTCACCTAATTTGCCAATCTTTATCATCCATCATCTTCCTTCTTTACCAATCTTCAAACAATCAAAACTCAATGAACCCCGTATACACCAGCATTCCCATAATATACACTTGTTTTGAAGTTGTCAGAATGCTAATCTTCACATCGACATTCACCTCACAGAGTCACAGCTGCTCAGATTCTCTGCCTTATGTTCTAACAGTGACTATTGAATTCTCATTGAAGTTGTGTAACCAAAGGAGCAGAATAATCTGAATTACCACCCACTGAGACCTCCAAAATCCTCTCAATCTAAAACCCCAGATGAAAAATCAAAATCGAATTTTCTTTTACCTTCTCCGTTGATTCTACTACAATGGCGTCTGACGAATTAGAGAGATGATGAAGGACGGAGATGATAGTAGGTGAGTAAAAAGTGGAGTACAATAACTATAAAGAGTAGATAAGTGAAAATTACTAAAGTAAAACGGTTGTAGCAAATCTAAAGATATATCAAATTTTGACAACCCTAGATTTTATGGGGAAATTGAGTAATGGGTAGTTAGTGTTTGAAGAAATAATTAATGGGTTTTTGATTGAATTGAGAAATTTGGGGAAAATAATTAAAGTTTCAATGAGATATTTGAAGACAAATAGGATTAAGATCACGCGAGTCATGCAAATAAAGAGGTAAAAAAATGGGATTAGTTGCTCATGGGTTTACTGGTAAAAAAAGTCATTGAAAAACGAAACAGACTGAAGAAGATGAAGATTTAAAGAAACCTACAAAGGTTCACTCTTCACCGGTTATAACAAGTCTAACATAAGGCTGGTGTATAAGAAAAATGATTATAAAGATCGGATTAATATGGGTTAAAGTATAGTTGGGATTAATTTGAGAAGACGAGACATAGTATGGATTATTCTCATTAAATATTATTGATGTCTAATTGGTAAATAGGCCAACTTTTTATTGAGGAAATAGCTAAAAGAACCCTAACAGTGGAGAACTTGGCAACAGGAGAAAATGTGTTCTTATAATCCTTTCCCTCAATTTGATTAAAGCCCTTAGCTACTAACCTTGCTTTATATCTCTCAACTGTACCATCTGCATGAAATTTAACCTTGTATACCCACTTGCAGCCAATTGGCTTGTGACCCGCTGGTAAAGTAGTCAAGTCCCAAGTACCATTCTTTTCTAATGCTTCAAGTTCTTTGGACATAGCTTGAACCCATTCTGGACTGACCTTGGCTTGCATGTAAGTGGTTGGTTCTTCCACAGTCATGACATTATTCAATGAGTGTGTTAAGTGTTCAGGATATGTGGACTGATCAAGGAGTGAAAAATGTAATTGATCCACAGAATTTGAGGCAACAGTATTCAGAGTAGGACATACAAAATCCTTGAATCTTGGGGGTGGTTGCCTAGCTCTATTTGACTGCCTAGGATTATTAATATTCTGATTATTACTAGGGTGATCCTGAGTAATACTGATTGCATTATTATTTGGAGGGATTTCATTATTGTTGATATGAACACTATTATCATGGAAGGTTGTATTGTCATTATTGTTGGAAGATATTTGAGTATTACTTGTAAGATCAGGAATGCTTTGTGTGTGAACCTCTTCTGAATCAGGAACAAAATGATAATCAAAGAAATTATCATCTTGAGTGGGAGTAGTAGTAGTGTCTTTGATTTGAGTCTTGTAGGGAAAGACATGTTCATGGAATATAACATCACGACTTACAATAAGTTTCTGTGAGTCCAGATCAAACAATTTATATGCCTTCTGACCATGAGGATACCCAAGGAACACACACCTCCTCCCTTTTGATTGGAACTTATCTCTATATCTGGAAGGTATTAGAGCAAAACATAGGCAACCTATGATTCTCATCTGATCATAAATAGGAGGATTACCCAGCAGAATCTCGTAAGGTGTTTTCCAAGATAATATTGGAGTGGGAAGTTTATTGATGATATAGGTGGCAGCTAGCAAAGCCTCACCCCAAAACCTTTTGGTCAAGTTGGCATTTAGCATAATAGCTCTAGCGGTCTCAACCAAATGACGATGTTTTCTCTCTACCCTTCCATTCTGTTGTGGCACACCTGGTGCACTCTTCTGATGTAACACTCCTTTCTCACTGAACAACCTCAGGCAGGATTCTTGGACAACTTCTGTCCCATTATCACTTCTGACAATCTTTATACACTTTCCATATTGTGTTCTAACCTGATTAAAGAAACTCTCTACAGTAGATGCTACTTGTGTTTTGTCCTTTAACAAAAAGGTCCAAGTAACCCTAGAGTGATCTTCTACTATGGTGAGGAAATAGTGTGCATTTGTGATGGATGCAATTTTATAAGGTCCCCAAAGGTCTATATGAATGAGATCAAACAAAGCAACAGCTCTGGAAGAATCTCTAAGGAAAGACAATTTATGAATTTTGGCCATAACACAAATATCACAAGTAAAAGATCGTAAATCACCACTTTGATTCCAGGAATATCTTTGCAATTTTACAATCAAGTGTGACCTAAACGTGCATGTAGTAAATCAATAGCATTATGTGCCTTACACCTATCAGCAGAAGAACATTGACAGCATACAGACACAAAATCATTATTAGTATTTACAACATCAAGTCTATTGACTCTAGAAACTTGCATTATCAAATGCTTCAACTTGTATAAACCTCCATCTTTCTGCCCAACAGCCAACACATGATTCTCATGGTCCTGTATGACACATTTTGCATTATCAAAATGTATCAGCAGATTATTTTTGGAGATCAATTTCCCTAAAGATAAGAGATTGTGTTTGAAGTCTGGCACAAATAAAACCTCATACAAGGTTATATCAGAAGTTATGATAATATTTCCAACTTGCTTTACCAGTTTAACTGATCCATCTGGTAAGCCAACCATCACAGGTTTAGATAATGACTTCAATTCAGTGAATAAATGCAATTGTGAGGACATATGGTCACTAGCTCCTGAATCTAGAATCTATTCAACATGATTTGCAGGAATTTTAGAGCAAGTAAAAGCATTAGAAGCTAGGATTATACCTGCATAGTTTGCGAGAGCGGAAGAATAATCCATGGATCCAGTAAACTTGGACTGCATAACATTTAGGACCTGAGTGCAAACCGCATTAACCAAGTCTTGATCAACCTTTGGATTACCCTTAGAAGACGCCCCTTGCTCAAGATTCTTGAAGTGTCCTCCTCTGTTATACTCAACCTCAAGCGGAGTGTCCTCTTGCATATCAGCATTATTAGCAGTAGAGTACTGTGTGTAATAAGGTTTGTTCTTCTTGTACTTAGAACCTGAATTACCATTTCCATGTCTGTTGAAATAGCTCGACCTTTGGTCTTCATTAAGAACCCAAAGAATTCTCGATAACGTGACCTCCTTTCTTACACTTAGGGCACCAACGCTCATCTACCTTTGCCTTCTTAGGATTAGCATTAGCATTGGCATCTCTCTTCCAAACATTCCAGGCTGCCTTACCATTACCGGTCTTATTCGCAGCTAAAGCACTTGCATCTTGTGCGGTTTGATTAACAATAAGAATTGATTTCTGACTTTCAATTTGTTGAACAAAAGAGTATACCTTGTTGATAGTCGGTAGAGGATCCATAGCAAGTACATTTTGCCTCAGATTCTCATAAGATTCTCCCAATCCCATGAGAAACATCATTACCTTGTCCTTTGAAGCAGAATCAAGGATTTTCTTCAAGATATTACATGAACACTTCTGAAGCGCTCCACATTTGCACTCCGGAAAAGCGTCTATTTCGTCAATCTCATCCCAGCGCCTCTTCAATTTGTTATAATACTCTGCTACAGAACCGTTGTCAAGGCGATATTGCGCAATTCCTTCTTGAGTGATATTGCAATGGAGCGTTTGATCGTCCGTAAGTCTCAACAATGTCGGACCACATCTGTTTTCTTGATTTAGCATTAAGAAAGGACTCCTTTATCTCTTTAGTTAAAGAGTGGAGAAGCCAGCAACGAATCATGTAATCGCAACGAAGCCACGCCTTGAACTTGTCGGAGTTCAGTTCCGACATAGTAATTGATCCGTCGAGAAAGCCTTCCTTATTCTTCGATCCGAGCGAAAGCATGACGCCGCGACTCCAATTATTGAAGTTCTTGCTATTAAATTCAGTGTGAACAAGCTTCATGTTCGGATGATCGGAAGTGGAGAGGAAAAGAGGATCATCGTATGGATTTTTGTAGATCTCACTATTCGTGCTTGAGTCGGAATTAATTTCTGGCATTTTCAATTGATTTTGGAGGAAACCTAATTTTTGAGATTTTTATGTGAGATTTTCGAGAGAAAACTTGATCGAAGGAAATCAAAAGAAATTAATGCTAATTGCAATGAATTAAGGAAGATTTTGAAGAAAAAAAATTGAATTTGTGATTTTGTGATGTAAAACCCTAAAATTTAGGGAAAATCAAAGAAATGATAACGAATGATTTGCGGAAGCGAAAAGAAAACGAATTAGGTATAGAGACAGGACTAGCCTGCTCTGATACCATGTGAAGAAGTGAAGGTGAAGCTTTCAAGCTCCATTAATGGCGGCTGATTGAATTGTAAAGGTAAGAAGATATTTATGATGAGTTGTAGAATATTTTGAGTTGATCAAAGAGTAAATAAAAGTGTGAATTGTATTAATAATTAATGAGTATGTACATGTATCTATTTATAATATGTACAGCTAAGCTCTATTACATTTACAGCTGTAAGTATAAGTCTTCCTATTTACAACAAAGCTACTAACAGCCTATATTCAACCAGGCTCCTTCTCACATCCCCCCCTCAAGTTAGAATTGCCTTGGAGAAATTGCAATCCTAACTTGGAGGATAAGAATATGTGTTGTGCTTGACCCAATGGCTTAGTTAACAAGTCAGCCAACTGCAAATTGGATCTGAGATATGTTGTAGATAGAAAACCTTCTTGAACTAAAAATCATGTTTTAAGTCGAGTTATTATTCATAAATAAAAGGATTCGAATGAGTTTTAAGTCTTGTCTAGATATGTAAAATTTAGATTTGGAAATTTTAGATCTTTGGCTGGTAGGATCTTGACCTAGAGTTGGGATAATTTTTATTTCATCTTCCATTATCTAATCAATGATACTCCCTCCCAGTCACTATAATGTTTCCTCTTTCTCGAAACGGATTATTCAACTAATGTTCCCCTTTCTATTTTTTAGAAACTTTTACTTTTATTTTATTCATTCCTCTCTCCTATCACCAAAAATCCCACACAACTCTTTTACTCATATTTTATTACTTTCCTTTATGTTTTGGCCCCACAATTCTTTATTTAACTACTAATAATTCATCCCTCTCTCCTATGACCAACCCCACACAACTCTTTTACTCCTATTTTAATACTTTTCCTTAAGTATTGTGCCCATATCAAATGAGAACAATATAGCGACTGGGAGGGAGTATGAGTTTACTTGTGGAAAAATGTACTCCTTCCGCCCCGGTCAATTGTTGTCCTTTGATTTTGGCACAAAGACCAAGAAAAGAGGAGAGGACTAATTATCAAATGACAAGTGGAACAAATTGGGTGTGAATGATCAAACTGCTCATTAAGTTCATTCTTAAAATAGAAAGAACAACAATTGACTCAGACACCCAAAAATGTAATAGAACAACGGAACATAGTGACTATCTCATCTTCATTTTCTCTATGCATTACATATAGTTCATTTTTTACTTATAATTCATAAAAAAGCATCAATGCCCGAGGATCCCACTATTCCAATTCTTTAACTAAATTTAAGCTTTGTATAAGACAATTATTTTTTGAAAAATGAGCAAATCTTTTCTATTATTATCCCTTAAATTTATAATACATTATACATTGTATTATTTGATATTCTCCATCCCCTATTTACTAAATGAATAGGCGATTCTACGTTTTTTCCCGCCTAAAATATTAACTTCTAATTGGGCTTTTAATTTTTGCATTCTACTATGGGTCAAGTCTAACGTAAAAAATGATTGCCAAAAAAAAATCCCCTATTTACTAAATAAATAGGCGATTCTACGTTTTTTCCCGCCTAAAATATTAACTTCTAATTGGGCTTTTAATTTTTGCATTCTACTATGGGCCAAGTCTAACGTAAAAAATGATTGCCAAAAAAAAAGTATAACTGATACCCGTCGTTGTGAGTACCAAAAATAAGATTTATAATTTCCTATTAAGACTAACCTAGGCTAGTGGTAACAGGGTCGAACCACAAGGAGGCAGACGTAATTTCTAGCTGTCTAATAAAAGTCTAAGGTAACAATTGTGGGGGTTGACTTGAATTGGTCTATAGCTAAGAGTAAATAAAAACAATAAACTAAAAAGACGGTTTAAACAGATAAAGAAGGGGTACTAGGATGATGGGTTTGTTATAGTTTCGGCGAAATACTAAACAGTCTAAATCAAAACACATGAGGCGGAAATAAAGAGGTCCTCTCGGTCCACTCTTAACAAATAGCATCTTTCGATCTCGCTATAGGTCCCTAATATCACTAATACTAACTTTCGTCCTGAAAAGTGATTTACGGTCTAAACTTTACCTATCTTTCGATCTCAATATAGTTTAGTCATTTTAATTGATGGTCTAACAACTGTCCCTATCTCTCAATCTAATGGGTCAATCATATCCTAAACATCCAACTAGTCGTGTGCACTCGATTCGTCGAATAAAGAATTAAATCAATTAAAACGAAAATAAAAACCTCACGTGGTCAGACGATCGACCGGGTAGGGTGGTCGATCGACCAACACGCGAGTCAGGCCGTGTTCTTTATATTGCCGCCTACGCTATAATTCCCCTACATCCTAGCACAATTGATTTAGCTACTCATGCTGATGGGTATAACAACAATAAAACTAATGAAATAAACAAAAGAATTCATACTTGAAACGATAAAATAAACAATTGACATAAACGATGATAAAGGTTTCGGGAGACTAACTAACAATTCTACACTATGAGCAATAAAGTAATGACACTGAAAATAGGGCAGGAAGAATACCGAAGTTGCAGAAGAACGATTGAGAAACGAAAATTCCGATGCTAAACAATATTCCCAAACCCTAATTATCAAACTAAATGTTACTGTATAAAGACTTGATTAAAAACTGAATGAAAACTGAATAAATTTCTGAATGATTATTCTCTTGTTCTCGGTTACGTTATATAGCAAACATACGTAACACTTATTATCAAAACCTAAACATAGTGGGCTTCAAGTTCCTCGATCTTTTAATTCTCGTCTGGAATAGCAGATTGATCGATCGACTGAGCATGGCGGTCGATCGACTGGTCTTCAGTATAAGTAGCTTCTGGAACCCGCAGGTTGGTCGATCGACTGAAGGTAGTGGTCGATCGACTGCTCGAGCTGCTACTTGACTTCTATAATCTCGTGGATTTGTCTTTCGGGCCTTGAATTGCGCACCAAGTTCGTTCCTCGGGTGAATACTTCACGTCAAATGCAATGCAGGATACTCGGGGACGGATTTAGCTCGATTTCCGCTGGATTCTTCACATTTCTGCAATAATGTACAAAAATACGGAAGTAGACGGAAACAGGGAGAAATGTAGCATAAACTACATGAATGAGCTCTGAAATGCGTGTAAAATGGGATGTAAAACATCATATAAATGACACGCATCAAACTTCCCCAAACCAAACCCTTGCTTGTCCCCAAGCAAGAACTAGACTCGATCTAATGACCTAATGGAACGAGTTCAATCTCAGAGCGAAATGCAACAAGTAAAGCCTAAACCAATTTAATGCTACAACTAACAATCAATTAGTAACATGAATCATGCAAACGAGTTATGAGGTCGTTAGATACTGCTGAACCGTTAACTGTAGAGACTTTATCAAATCGGACTCTCACGGGTCGCTCGTATCACTCAATAAGCACAGGTGAAAAATGTAAGATAGAAAGAAGAAAATATGTAATGACTCTCACCTAACTACGACCTATAAGAACATGCCTGCAGTCTAATATGAAAGTAATCTCTACAACCGTACATACGCATTCCAACCAACAAGAGACCATGACACATGCCGAGGTATATATGTGGATATGTGAGGTATGGGCAAGAAGAGGCAAAACATTTATGGAAAAGTGGAGGTACAGGTGATCAAGCTAGCACCAAAACGGAACCACATGGCAACATCCAACTTCTTGCTCAAAAACAAATGGAGCGGTGCTATAGCAAACACAAATCTCACAATCTCCAGGTATAAAGGTAATCAACTAACTCCCCATAAAATATGAATAATACATGGGAGCAAAAATCGCCAAAAGATAAAGGCTTGAATTATGCGAATTGATTCTTTCTCTTCCTCTCGAACCTCAGTCGATCGACCAAAAGGGGTAGTCGATCGACTGCACGAACAGTACATAACTTTTTTTTTTTCCTTCTTTTCGAATCATTTTTTCATCTTTTTTTTCTTTCTTTTTCTTTCTTTTTCTTTTTTTCTTTCCTTTCATCTTCCCAACAACATCTCAAACATGAGCATATGCCACCAAAAATGAAGTAACAATCCCGAAAACTAAACTACTAGCTTGACAAGGGCAGGCTATATGTAGGATGTAGTAATGGGACAAAAAGGCTATTTTTGGCAGTGTGGAGCTTATGGGCAAAAATTAATAAAGGAAAACCTCTACCACATGTGTCAACTAACCACAGACCGAATGCGTACAGGTATTAAGCAGATTAAGTTCATATTTATGCACATTTATGTGACATGCCTCATAAGGAGTACTACTCACATTCCTAAATAAACTGGTCATAGATGTCACCAGTTATAAGCTCTAAATCTCAGAAATATGATGTAGCTTGCCAATTTTCTAAGTCAAGTCTCAAGTCCAGCAAGAATGTAACGAAAACTCGTAGATATGCATTTATACGATTCTACTAATAACATGTTAATCAAGCAAGGCTTAGGAAAAACAGGTGCAAAATGCAATATCATCCTTGAAATACTACCGTTCCGACTCAACCTATATATATGCTAAAATAAACGTGCATTTTATGGAAACTTTTGAAATTTTTCAATTTTTTTTGAATTTCGGCATAATATAAAATGAAATGAACAATGCAAAACAGAATGTAAACGTGAATGCAAGCAAATGATATGCGACGCAAAACCCTTCCCCAAACCAAATCGCACAATGTCCCCATTGTGCAAAATCATGTAATGAAGAAAAGAGAAATGGGAATTTGCGGGAAAATAAATAAAAATGACATGAAGTGGAAATCGGGAACTTACAAGACTTTAAGCGCAGCAAAGGAAACCTCCCCAAACCAGCGTGAGCTGGGAGGTTTCAGTAGCCAGCAGTGCTACCAATAAGTACCTGAAAGACAAATAAAACCCACGCATAAAATCGAGAAAGACAATTTTGAAGCGGTAAATATGTGCACAAATGAGAAAATTAGAAGAAATAAATAATTTGACGGAAAGTAAAGTGGAGTATAAAACTCCCTTATGTCCGCATATCGACCAAACACAGCAGGGGAGAGGTCGTGAACAGGTACAACAGCGTCCCTGGTCGATCGACCAAAAAGGGGCAGTCGATCGACCAATGTCTCAGGAACAGTAGCTCCTGAAAGTGCAACTCAGTCGATCGACCAATGTAGCCAGTCGATCGACTGAAAATACTGCTGTATTCCTTATTTCTTCGTATTTGCTCAATTACTTGAGCTAATGAGGTCTAAAAACCTGCAAGTGCCCAATAATACGCGCCCAAAATTGCGCAAAACCCAGAATAAAGTCTCAAACGTATAAAATCCTAAGCAAGCAGAATAAAATGCGAAGTTTCGCGCACACAAAAGCAATAAAAAGTGTCTAACAAAAGCAAATAAAATAAAGTTTATAAAGAGCTCGATCAACTAATAGTTGATCAAGAATGGCCACGGTATGGCCCACTTCGTCGGCTTCTGGCTACTAGAGGTAGCCTCAACGGTGCTTATTTGATCAGCTGCACCATCCTTAGCTTCCACGTCCGCTGAACTCAATGGCTCAACACTCTCATCATCTCCCCATCAATGATCTCTTCGGGCTTGTCGAGAATCCAAATCGACTCTCGGCTTTGACCGCCTCGTCATCAACTTCCTCATCAATTCCATAGCTCAAGCAACCAAGACCTCCTCTTTGAATGATCGGCTTCTTTACGATTGAAGCAACTTGCAGCACTTCCTTCCCCAAACCAGCTCCTGCAACATCTAAAACAACAGATTCTTCCTCCTTTTTGCTCCCAGTCTGGGGCGGAGGTGTCAACACAGAAGTAGTAATAGAGACAGGCAATACAGGAAGCACAAAGTACGATTTCTTTTCAGAAACCGTATTATAAGTCACAGGCCACATGGGGTCCTTTTTCTTAGCAGGTTGGGCAAAAACAATGGAGTGCTTTCCCACTTTGAAAGTCAAGGTTCCTAGACCGACATCTATGACTGCACCAGCAGTGTGCAGAAATGGCCTACCCAAAATAATGGGAATATGAGCATCCTCAGGCATATCAAGGACCACAAAGTCTACAGGGAAGAAAAACTTCCCTATTTGGACAGGGATGTCCTCTAAGACTCCTACGGGTTGGACCGCAGAGCGATCGGCCATCTGGACGGTCATGTCGGTCACTGCAAACCTAGTCAGTTTAAGCTTCCTAGCTAGAATCAAAGGCATGACGCTTATACTAGCTCCTAAGTCACATAATGCCTTCTCAATAGAGAAGGTACCTATATTTCAAGGAACGGAAAAGCTACCCGGGTCCTCTAGCTTATGGGGTGCAGTGTGAGACAGATAAGAGCATGACTCTTTGGTTAATGTGACAGTATGGACATGTTCAAGTGACTTTTTCTTAGACAGGAGTTGTTTCATGAACTTAGTGTAGGCAGGCACTTGATTGACCAACTCAAGGAAAGGAACTTGTACATTCAAACTACGAATAACCTTTTCAAATTTATTGAAAGATACCTGTTCCTTTGTCGGCACTAGTCTCTCCGGATATGGGGCTGTAAGAAGTTGCTTAGCCCTCTCCTCTAAATCGCGCGTGCCGGCATCCGTGGACTTAGGCTGGAAGTCCACTGCTTTCTCCTTGTTGAAGCTCGAACCCTCCTCAGACCGTCTCAAATGTGAGCCATTAACCGTCATCGGATCGAACTTCGGAGCCGGGACTGACCCATCAGCACTCGGATCTTTCCCCAATATTTTCGGGATTGTCGTGCCACGAAACAAATGGTCCCTTAGATTATCGGGCATTGAAGGACGAAATTTCTCACTATCAGCAGTGATCTCGGTCGATCGACCACTATCCTTAGTCGATCGACCGAGGTGTCTGATTCCGAAAATTTGTTGTAACCCGCATATCGATCGATCGGCCAGGGTGTATCGATCGATCGACGATATACCCAATAGACGCCTTTTTCTTTGAATTATTCGCTACAGCTTTCTTTTGACTCGGATCTGCCTCATTCTTTTCAACAGCGTCCTCGACCATGGCAGGCCCCCCCCAGGGTGGACCCACTCCTCAATGTGATAGCGTTTAGGGTCTCCTTTTGGTCGGTTTGAGTCGGTAAGTGTCCCGGAGCTCGAGTGGTACTCTTACTAGCCAATTGAGCAATTTGGCTCTCTAGTAGCTTCATCCCGGCCTCTCTTGCTTGGGACTCCTTCAGCAACAAGTTCTTGAACTCGGCAAAATCGAATCGTGGGATTGTTGTTGCTTCTTTGCGGCACATAAGGAGGTTTTTTATATTGTTGTTGCTTTTGATGAGGGGGCACATAGGGTTGTCTTTGCGGAGGGTGGAGTTGGATTCGGGACATTACGCTACTCCACCTCAGGTTGGGATGGAGGACATTAGGCTCATAATAGGTGTTTGTCTGCCTATAATGTTGAAAGGCAGCACAAGACTCAAAGGGACTAGGACAATTCTTCGAAACGTGTCCCTCAGCTCCGCACCTTTCACAGACGAAAGGACCGTCTGACACAGCATTTACTTGGTAAATACCCCCCTTTGAAGCTCCTCCTAATTCATATTTGTCAAATCTCGCAGTGAGAGCTTCAAGTGCAGCAACAGAGGAAGATTCAGCAGCTCTCCTCTGGTTCCCTCTGGAATTCCCATACTCAGCCTTGTGGGTGGCTAGATCGTCGATGATCTTCCACCCCTTGGTCTCTCCCAAGTTCTCAGCAAATCGGCCATTGGGCGCAAACATCCAAAATAGCCCTCGATCGTCATACAGCCCATTATAGAAATGATTGCACAAGCTCCATTTTTCGAAACCATGGTGCGGTATGGTTCGCACCAGCTTCTTAAATCGGACCCATGCCTCGTGGAAGTTCTCATCCGGCCCTTGTTTGAAACTCGTGATTTGAGCTCTAATAGCAATCGTCTTTGAAGCAGAAAAGTACTTCTTGTAGAATGCCAATGCCAAGGAATTCCAGTCGGTGATCCCATGAGCAGCTCGATCCAGATCTCTATACCACTCCCTTGCAGCATCACGGAGCGAGAAAATGAACATGGTCTCCTTGATCTGGTCTTGGGTCACGCCGGCTGGTGGGGGTATGGAACAACAATGAGTCAATAAATGTCTCCATATGCTTAGCCGCATCTTCATTTGCGCTCCCAATCTGTTTCTCTCAACCATACTAATGTATGAAGGCTTTGGTTCGAATTTCCTGTCATCTCCTGGTAATTCGAACCCCTTATATAAATTTGCACCGCGTCGGCTCAGAATGACTAGCTATACTCGCTTCCTCGCCATGACCGGAATTTACGGAGAAGTGACTGTCTCGGCTGAAGAGGTGGAAACGGGTGAAGAATGTGGATCTTCCTCGAACAGCTCGTTCTCGTAATAGCTTGACAGTACTCGGCTCTTCCTCTCATCGGTAATATCCTTTGTGATCGTCTCAACTCGCGCAAAGATTTCTCAATCTCGGGATTGAATGGTACTAGTTCACCACCCCGTGATCTCGCGCATAAAGAGGAAACTACAAAAAGAATATAAGAAGAGTTTAAGGAACATAAGTCCCTTAAACTAAGAAAGACTAAATTAAAACAACTAAAAATTAGAACTATTGCCTCCCGAAGAACGGCGCCAAAATTTGATACCCGTCGTTGTGAGTGCCAAAAATAAGATTTATAATTTCCTATTAAGACTAACCTAGGCTAGTGGTAACAGGGTCGAACCACAAGGAGGCAGACGTAATTTCTAGCTGTCTAATAAAAGTCTAAGGTAACAATTGTGGGGGTTGAATTGGATTGGTCTATAGCTAAGAGTAAATAAAAACAATAAACTAAAAAGACGGTTTAAACAGATAAAGAAGGGGTACTAGGATGATCGGTTTGTTATAGTTTCGGCGGCAGCATACTAAACAGGTCTAAATCAAAACACATGAGGCGGGAAATAAAGAGGTCCTCTCGGTCCACTCTTAACAAATAGCATCTTTCGATCTCGCTATAGGTCCCTAATATCACTAATACTAACTTTCGTCCTGAAAAGTGATTTACGGTCTAAACTTTACCTATCTTTCGATCTCAATATAGTTTAGTCATTTTAATTGATGGTCTAACAACTGTCCCTATCTCTCGATCTAATGGGTCAGTCATATCCTAAACATCCAACTAGTCGTGTACACTCGATTCGTCGAATAAAGAATTAAATCAATTAAAACGAAAATAAAAACCTCACGTGGTTAGTCGATCGACCGGGTAGGGTGGTCGATCGACCAACACGCGAGTCAGGTCGTGTTCTTTATATTGCCGCCTACGCTATAATTCCCCTACATCCTAGCACAATTGATTTAGCTACTCATGCTGATGGGTATAACAACAATAAAACTAATGAAATAAACAAAAGAATTCATACTTGAAACGATAAAATAAACAATTGACATAAACGATGATAAAGGTTTCGGGAGACTAACTAACAATTCTATACTATGAGCAATAAAGTAATGACACTGAAAATAGGGCAGGAAAAATACCGAAGTTGCAGAGGAACGATTGAGAAACGAAAATTCCGATGCTAAACAATATTCCCAAACCCTAATTATCAAACTAAATGTTACTGTATAAAGACTTGATTAAAAACTGAATGAAAACTGAATAAATTTCTGAATGATTATTCTCCTGTTTCGGTTACGTTATATAGCAAACATACGTAACACTTATTATCAAAACCTAAACATAGTGGGCTTCAAGTTCCTCGATCTTTTAATTCTCGTCTGGAATAGCAGATTGGTCGATCGACTGAGCATGGCGGTCGATCGACTGGTCTTCAGTATAAGTAGCTTCTGGAACTCGCAGGTTGGTCGATCGACTGAAGGTAGTGGTCGATCGACTGCTCGAGCTGCTACTTGACTTCTATAATCTCGTGGATTTGTCTTTCGGGCCTTGAATTGCGCACCAAGTTCGTTCCTCGGGTGAATACTTCACGTCAAATGCAATGCAGGATACTCGGGGACGGATTTAGCTCGATTTCCGCTGGATTCTTCACATTTCTGCAATAATGTACAAAAATACGGAAGTAGACGGAAACAGGGAGAAATGTAGCATAAACTACATGAATGAGCTCTGAAATGCGTGTAAAATGGGATGTAAAACATCATATAAATGACACGCATCAATAACGTCCTTCTATTTAAAATATGTGATATATTAACAAGGCCAAATTTGTGATAATAAAGGAAGATTTAGGAGGGAGGAATATTTACTAAATGTTTACTAAATGAATAGATCCGTCTTAGCATGAGTATGTAGACATAATGAACATCGAAAAATTATTGTTTTATATCACGTGATCTAAACTAGGAAATAAGATAATAATTTATAGACGTAGCTACCTCATTCAAGATTAGTAAAATATTAATCAAGCTCTTAGCAAATTTACTGATAAGATTACTTAAAATCCCCTTATCTACTAAAAGAATAGGTGGAACTCTAAATTTTCCCGCCTAAAATTTTAAAATCTAAAATTGGGTTATTTTTATAGTCTATTCTATATAGGTGTATCTTGAACTATAAATGGATATAATCTTTTAATTGGATATATTCATAAATTTAAATGCTCACAATGTGCAAGATTTGCCTCCACGGGTTTTATAATAAAAAATTCATTGATTTTCTATGAAAATATAAGAAATTGCGGATCAAAATTACAAAATAAATAAAATATTTTAAAATAAAATGATTATGAAAAATGATCTCATTAAAATAGACATTTCTAACCCTACTAAATTCTCTTGATTACTTTTTCAATATTGAGTTTTTTTTTTTCAAATAAAAATATACAGATAACGAACGCATAAAAAATTAATGAATTGTCAAGTTATAAACTAAAAAGTAAAACTTCATATATACCGTACATAAATTGCACGAGGTCTATACTAATAATACATTAAAATGTGAAACCTCTATATTTACCGCGCATTACGCGGGATCTAAACTAGTTCCAATCATTTATTTACCATTGTTATTCTTCCTAAGAAACATTTTTATTAAAGGTAAATAAATGATTGAGACTTGGTAATAGCAAAAGTATTCTTGATATCCCACCAAGAAGTTTATTTTTAGGGGGTTTCACATCACACAAATTGTAATATAGGACAACTTTACAAGAATACTAGTCTAATAATGATATGTCCAATCTAAAAAGGGGTTAATAATTCAACATTTTTTAATTTTATTTGATTTGATATTTTATGAATAATATTATCATATTTAAATTGGTCGATTTTTATAATAAGATATATTTTGTATCAAGTTGTTAAAATAAAATCTTAAAGTGTACTTTTATAATATACCCTCACCTTCCGTCCATCTCAAATATTTGTTTACTTTTGAATTAAAATACCCTTGATAAAAAAGTAAACAAATAAATGTGATGATAAATACAATATACTCCATATCATCTTATATTGGACATTTTTTAATTAGACTCGTTTTATCATAAAACCGTCTTATAAAAGAATCTATTTTGTCCAAAATGTGCAATGGCCTAGAGGCTAGAGCAGTTGAACTTTGGAGTGAGTAGTAGTACTATAAATAAATGTCGAGTTAAGTATTACTTAATCTTCTCTCCATCCACCCGTCCACTTTTTGATGCAACCGTCCTCCATTTCTGGGCTTCAATTCTCCTCAAACTCACCACTTTTTCAGTTTCTCCTTTCCACTTTCTCCTTCTTCAGGTTTGTTTTCTCTTAACAAATCCTTTCCTTTTTCTATATAATCGTGTTATTTTTCATATGTGTTGGTTTGTAATTTGTATGATGCAATAGTATTGTGGCTTTGTATGTTTTGATCGTCAAGTATTTAACTTTTGTATGATTTTTGAAATCTGGGTTGGCATTGATGACGGAATTCATGTCAAAATTGTTGATTGATTAGTGTTTTTTTTTTTTGGGTTATGTTGAGTAATTGTTTGCATGTGTGTGTGATTTAATTTGGTTGGATTAATTGTGTGCATATGTTATGAGAAATTATGTTTATTGTTTATGTTGTTTGGTTTGTATGAGGCCAAAAGGAAGGAAATGTTGTTGGAAATTCATGTTTCCAATAAGGGTATTTTTTGTATTTTTAACTTTCCTATGTCTCAAACTAGAACCCTAGTTTCTAATCTTAGTTAGCCGCCAAGGCGAAGGTGAAACTTTGATCATATTTACGTATTCTACTCGGGGGCGGAACCAGAAACTAAATGTATCTAGGGCTAAATTTAAAGATACCACAATTTGATAATGTTTTTTTCCGCTGGAATTACAATAGGCTCATCATATGGTCCTTGATCTTTTAATTAAAAATTAATCCAAAAAGGTCGTAAAAGAAAAGTTTATTTAGGGGGGCGTTTGGTTAGAGAAAGAGAAAGGGAAAGGAAATTAGAAAGGGTAAGAGGAGGAAAGGTAAAGGATTACCTAAAACTTAACTAGTTGTTTGGTTACATAAAGAAAATGAAGTGTGGTGGGTTGTGGTTTGTTTTGGTGTGCGGGTGGTGGTTTAGGTGGGGTAGTTATGGTGGTGGTGATGGTGGCGATGGCGTCGTGGTGGTGGTGGTGGCAGTGGGGTAGCTTTGGTGGTGGTGATGGTGGTGGTGGCGTCATGGTGGTTGTGGCGGTGGTGTTGTGGTGGTGGTTTATGTGGGGTGGCTTTGGTTGGTGATTTTGGTGGTGGTGGCGGCGGTGGCGTCTTGATTGTGACTGGTGTGGTGGGACTCGCAAGTGTGGTGGTAGGTAAATAAGGTGGTTGAAGGGTAACAAAGGCAATGAAATCTCATACCTTGGGTGGGTGGGGGGTAAGGAATTAGATGGATTGAGGGGTAAGGAAGGGAATTTCATTCTCTTTGTTTGTGTCAAACAAACACCAACAAAGGAAATCAATAACTTTGTTTCCCTTTCCCTTTCTTATAGACCTCCAACCAAACGCCCCCTTAGTATACAGCTTAAAAGAGCTTTGTTATTGTAAAAAGAAAAATATTTACTAAATAGACCTTTTATTCGAGCTGCTCACTCAATTCTAATTCAGGAGTTAGTTCATCATTTCCATACAACAACAACAACATTATCCCAGTGCCTTAATGGCTCCCGCATATTGTGGGGTAGGGGTGTCGGATGTACGCAGCCTTACCTTTGTGTTAGCAACACAAAGAGGCTGTTTCCGAATGACCCAAGATGAAAATTGTGTCGAGAACTGCATTGAAAGACCGCTACTTCACAAAAGAAAGAAGCGCAGTCACTTTAGTGAGCCATTTTAATTTATTCCATTATCATTTCCATATTATTCCAAATTTTATTGTTGTAAAAAAAAAAAAAAAATTATAAAATTTTCATCTAACTCTCGGAAAAATGTCTTTATGAAAAACCTTACAATCAATAATAAAGGTCGTTAGAAGAAAAATAATTAAGAATACGCAGATTTTAGTTAGTGTATAATAGAGTTAGATTTTAGAAGACATATAATATACCCGAAAAAAAAATAATAAAAAAGGAGAGAGATGAATTGTAATGGGCTGTTAATTGAAAAAAAGAAGCAAAAATAGCTTGGGGGTTGAACTTTAGACCACGCGCAATATGGGAAACTTTTACACTAAACCTACAACCATTAAGCCATCAGACATTTGTTGCAATTGTGTATATATAGAATTTTATTTATCCAAATCATCTAGGGCTAAAGCCCAAGTAGCCAGGCCCTAGTTGTCCGCCCATATTCTACTTCCGTTCAGAGGCGTTTCCAGGATTTGGTCGGTGGGGTGCATATAATTAACAAAACCATGGAAGTTGCGGATCTGAGTTTTTGACAATGGGAAATTTGGCTAAAACATAAAATTTCTTACGGAAAATTCACGTTGTATCCCTCAGGTTTGATCGGGTTGTGTCGGGTTCGTGTTCGTGTCACATGTAAACGGGTCACAAACCCTTCACCCAAACCCGACCCGTTTAAATCTCGTGTCGTGTTCGTGTCGACCTACTTACATAAATGGGTCATCAAGCCTCAACCCTAACCCGCTAATATCGTGTCGGGTTCGGGTCGTGTTTTCGTGTCATGTCAATATTTGGAAAGTTGTAAGTATATTTATGTGATGAAAGATAAAAAATTAGGATTAATTTATTAAACAGGTCATTCGTGTCGGGTTCGTGTTTAGGGAGCTCAACCCAAACCCGACCCAATTAAATATCGTGTCGACCCACTTACATAAATGGTTCATTGAGCCTCAACCCAAACCCGTTAATTTCGTGTCGGGTTCGTGTCGTGTTTTCGTGACGTGTCATTATTTGTAAGCTCTAGGTTTGATACATTGCATGAAATACCCATTTTTTAACCGGAAAACTCTAAGTGGCCATAAATAGCAAATATAAGGAAGTGCAATTTGTTTCTAAGATTAAGATTAATTATGTGTGATAATTGCAAACTTGAATTAAATAAATTAAATGGGTTAATTCATAAAGGAGTTGTGTAATCGTTGATACGTGTATGGGTTTACGCCGGATTAAGGTGTAGTCACTGGAGTGTTAGTTTGGTGGAGTGAGAACTTCAGAAGTATGAAGTATCACTTTTGATGGAAAAGCGGTTCAAAAAGACGGTAAATTAGATGGGAATTTACCCATATATGTGACCCATATAATTAAAGCAAAGTGGTTGAAGACTTTGAAATGGTAAGTGTCACGAGGTTTTTATCTGGTAACAGATGCCTTATAAAGTATCGGGTGAATTTTATCTCACAACAATTTGACCTCTACTATGGCTCCGAGTGGGGTCAAAAGATGAATGTAGCGGAGATGCGTATGTTGAGGTAGATGTGCGTTCATACAAGGAAAGATTGACTTAGAAATGAGGTGACTGGGGGTGAAGTTGAGAATGGCGCCAATAAAGGATAAGATGATGGAGGATTGACTAAGATGGTTTAACCATGTGAGAAAAGGTCTATTAATGCACCTCTTAGGAGGCTTGGAACTTGGGGAACTGTAAAGGTTGCTAGGGGTAGAGGAAGACCAAAAAAGACTTGGATGAAGGTGATTGAAAATTATATGAGATTCCTTGGGATTGAAGAGTGTGTGGTGACACAGAGAGCACTATGGAGGCACATGATACATGTGGATAATGGAGTTTAAATTTTTTTTGAATTTGTCAAATACTTTACCTAAAACTTCTTATATAATCATGCTTTCTCTATAAGATTTTTTCACACATTAATTTTTACGTCTATTTTCGAAAATTATTGCTATTAATTTTTATTTTATATCAAAGTTTTATAAAAGAGTACTAAGTTTTTGATTATTATACCTATTGGCTTAGCTTGAGTTTTGTATTATGTTTCGCTTCTCATTCGTTTTCTCTTTCTATCTCTTTGCATTTTGAGGTGTGCGTTCACCCGTGAGAGTTCTAAAGGATGAGACCCCGACCCCAAAATCAAAAATCAATCATGTTGGGATTAAGATTGTGTTGTTGTTATTGTTGTTCCGGTTGTTTCTTTATCCAGAGTCCATGTCTTTATATCATCTCAATCTAGACATAGCTTGCTTAGTTATAGTTAAAGCAACATTTAGTGTAGGAAAAAGGCTATGTTACCCATACACGGGTAACCCATTCTTAAAACAATGGTACGTGTTTGGGGACACTTCTTTGAAATGAAATATAGATTTAAATGTGGAGATTATTTTGTAACCTAAAGCTAAATTTTGTAAAAATGGTACTATATGCTTCGTGTAGTTGTTATGTTTTCTAATTTTGTCATGCAAGACTCCTTTTGTTTCCTTTAGGAGCAATGTCGGATTTGGAAGTGTAGGGTAAGGATCATTCCTCATATCCCTAATGACACTTAAGGGTATGACTCCAAAATCGAAGTCTCGAATAAACATAGGGCAAAAGTAGGTTCTGAATAAAAATGACTAAATTAAATGGTTTGGTGCACAAGGTCTGGTGCACAAGGTCTGCATTCTGCAAACAAAACAAACAGATTGGGTCGTGTCGGGTTTGTGTTCATGTTACATGTAAACGGGTCACAGACCTTTCAACCTAAACCCGACCCAATTAAATCTCGTGTCGTGTCTACTCACTTACATAAATGGGTCGTCGAGCCTCAACCTTAACCCGTTAATTTCGTGTCGGGTTCGTGTCGTGTTTTTTCGTGTCATGTCTATATTTGAAAAGTGTAAGTATATTTATGTGATGCAGGATCAAGAAAACATAGGATTAATTTAGTAAATAGGTCATTCGTGTCGGGTTCGTGTTTAGAGAGCTCAACCAAAACCCAACCTAACCTAACCCTAAAAACCCAACCTAACCTAACCCTAAATCTCTGGTTGGTTGTGTTCGTGTCGACCCACATACATAATGGGTCATTAAGCCTCAACCCAAACCCGTTAATTTCGTATCGGAGGTCATTGTTTGCGAGCTCTACTTGAAGTAGCTAACAAATGATTTATTCATCAAGGGGTCAATGAAAATGGCCCTCAAGGGCTGTACAGCAAAAAGCTTGGACAAGAGTACAAAGGCTTCTTAGTTTTAAAATCAAGATGTAAGGCAAAGGCTCACTCTTTATGCACCCTTGTCAAACTACATTCAAATCTGTACATATTATGAACAAAGGTGTAGTTAAAGAAATAGAAATAAATGTAAGTTGCATACTAATGCACCTCTTATGCACATTGGTAGCTTCGACTTATCTACAATGTACACCAATTAAGTTATACCTTTGAGCCCATAAGGCGTACCTTTTTATACAAGGAACCCCTTTTTTCTCTTAAGAGTCTCTTTCTATTCATTGGCAAATGATCACTTATGTCTCTCACATGTGATTTAAGGTTAAATAATTTTTTTTACCATATGTAATTTTAGTCGCATGTTCTGGATATCGTACCTTTTTAAACTAAGGAACCCCTTATTTCTTTCAAGAGTCTTTTGTATTCATTGGCAAATGGTCACTTATGTCTCTCACATGTGATTGATGGTTTAATAAGTTTTTAAAGATATGTAATTTTAGTTACATGTTATGGATATGAAAAAGTATTTGTGGGAAAGTGCTTCGGGATCGCTTGGTTTATGGAATCAAAAATCAAACTAGGGTGATATGAGTTTCGAACTTGATCCCTGATACCTTGTGTTTGGTTCAATTCTGGAATGAGGAATCAAATTTTGTTGTATGTCTATTTAATTAATTTTTTACTATTTATTTATGTATTAATTTTCTCCTTACTTTTTCATGTAGTAACTAGTTAAAACTTTGGGATTTTTTACATAGTATCCTCGTGTTTTTCCGATTTCTACGTGGTACCCCTCGGTTTTTAAAACCATCATTGGGTTTTTTGTCAAAAGGTACCTAATATTTAGGGTAGTTTGCGTCAAGGTACCTAACATTTTTTTTTGCCCAAAAGTACCAGATATTTATGGTTGTTGTGTCGGGAAGTACCAAACGCACTTTTCCGTTAATATCAAGTCAATTTCCGTTAGTTGACTAACAGAAAACTTTTATTCTCCTAATTTATTTTTGACTCCATTGTTTAACTGTAAATCTTCACAAAATTAACATCTTCACATCATACAATCTCAACCATCTACACTACTCTCTTCTTTTTTATTATTTACTCGACTTTACATCAACCCAATTACCCAATATATCAAAGTAATTGAGAATGGCGCAAACGAGGACGCAGTGCGAGCAAAGGTTGTTGAGGTTGTCGGTGGTGGTGTTGGTGAAGGCATAAAGGGTAGTGATTGTGGTGGTAGAGTTGAAGAGGGCTTAATGTTGGTAATTTTATGACGTTTTAGAGTCATTCTGAGGTCGTAAGAAGGTCTGGACAGTAGCAGTTCATGCTCTGTTTTCTACCGTTTCAGGCATAGGTTTATTGACGTGGTGTGCGAAATATAGAGCGCATAGGTTACCGAAAATTGGGAAAGGCTTAGTTTATCGATGGGCAGTCTATTGGTGGAGTTTGGGGCTGTCTCGTTACCGCGAGTAGGAGGTGAGGCGGGTTGAGTTGTGCGTAGTTGCCAGTTGCCGTGTTGGCCGTGTTGGCCGTGTTTGGTGGTAGTATACTAGTATGTAGGATGTGAACTTGGTGATGGAAAGATTAGTGATGAACTGATGATTGCTATGAAGATTGTGGGAGGAGAGAGATTAATGAAAAGGGATATTAATGAGGAGAAGGTTTAAGTTGATGATTAGTAGCAATAATAAGTTTTTAACAACAAAAAAAAAATTATTTTCCGTTAAATTGAGATAGAAAAGTTAACTTTTTTGACGGAAATTGTTAATTGGTACTTGCTTACAAACGAAACATAAATATTTGGTACCTTTGGGCAAAAAAATAAATGTTAGGTACCTTGACGCAAACTACCCTAAATGTTAGGTACCTTTTGACAAAAAAACCAAACATCATTGGTAGCCTTAAATTTTAATTATTGTCCATAAAATACCCATACTAATAAAATTTGAGTTTTATAATAGTCAAATTTAATAAAGAAAATATATTTAAGATTACGTAAACGGTATTTTCTATAAAGTTTTGACAAATTATCGACACAAAATAGATACAAAATGCATAAACTAATCATTTAAAAATGACGGATTATAGCTTTCGGGTATTTTAAAAAAATTTCATTAAGTTTAAGGGTATCAATGATTTTTTCAAAAGACGAGGGGTACCATGTAGAAATCAAAAAAATACGAGGGTATCACGTAGAAAAACCCTAAAACTTACATAATTTTTTTCTATAATATAATTTTTTTTCAATATCATAATAGTTTTATCCTTAAATGTATTAAAAGTGTCAAAAAAAATTCATTGTTTATATATTCTTAGAAAAAAAAATCTTCAAAAAAGAAATAATTTTATGGATATTTCTATTTTTGTGAGAAAAAATATGGTATGTGTTGCTGTTTGTAGAGAAACACAAGGTATCAATGACTCAAGGTATCAATCTCATATTCTCATACCAACTTCAACCATACCTCATGGATTTGAGGTATGATTACGAAAATTGTAAAAAAACACAAGGTATGAGTTTAACTTATTCCTAACCCATACCTTATACCTAGAATAGGTTAACCAAACACCTCCTTAGTTTATGGAAGTTAGGAGTATCTCGGTAACTAGTATTGGTGCTCGGCTTCGCCCGGGCTACCTCTACTTACCATTAATTTTTTTTTCATTAAATAAAATTACTTAAAGTTGCATAACCCCTAAATTTATCATTAATATATTTTTCTATGACATCCTAAAATTACGATAAAATAAATTTTGAGACAAATTCACTATTCCCGCTATTAATATTTTACTCTTATTAATGAAACAATAGTAATAACATTTCACCACTTGCCCGTAATCATTGTTACTTTCACTACTCCCGCCGTAATTATTGTTATTGTCACTACTACCGCATTAATATTGATAATTTCACTACTTCCGCCGTGGTTATTGTTACTTTCACTATTGCCACATTAATATGATTATTTCACTACTCCCGTGGTTGTTTCTACCACTTTCACTAATCCCGCTGATAATATTGTTACTTTTACTATTCAAATGAGTGATTATTATCATATACTCTAACTATATCCAATGTTACTACAATTCTTTTCTTTATTGACGAAATTATTCTTACTACTTAGGCATGCAATTTTAAGAGGATTATATATTTATATAAATATTTATATATATATTACATATATGCATTAAATCAAATTGAAAGAATTATGCAATATTATATATTATGGAATCTAACTTGAAATATTTATAACCTACTTATATTATATTTTTGTATGTTAAATAATTAACATCTCTATACATCTAATAAGCTATAAAGTTTAATAAAATTGCATAGATTTTAAATTTAATATATAATTTTATGATGATAATAATTAATACCATAATACCATAAGTGTGCATGTTTATACTAATTAATTATTTTATTTTAAGGAAATTGACCATCTTCTATAAATATTTAGGAAAATTACCAAGCATCTTTTTTCTTTTAGCCTCCTTGAAATTGACCATCTTAATTAATTATTTTATTTTAAGGAAATTGACCATCTTAATTAATTATTTTATTTTAAGGAAATTGACTATGTTTTAGTCTCTTACAAATGTTTAGGAAAATTACTAAGCTTCTATATAATTTAATTTTAACCCAAACTATATAATATTTTGCATTGATATCCCTTAATCGGGTCTATCACACGGTGCTAGTAATTTAAAACTATATAATATAATTAATTTGTATAACTTTCTTTAATTACATTGAAGTCCCTTGGTTTCTGGATTTAATATATAATATTGATTAGCTCACAGCCTCACACTCTCCTACTCTCCTGGTCATAATTTTTTTCTGAAATGAAGTGGTTAACCAAACGACCTCCATGCAGCTTCATTGTAAGAGTCTTATAAGAGTTCTTGACGGAAAATGGAGATCTCGAGTGTTTGTGTCATGTTCCAAAGTAAATGTTGTTGCAATCCATGTTATGTTACTTTGTTATGTTACTTTGACTGGCTGCGAGTGCTAGATACGATATGGTGTCAAGAGTGTTAGATACGGTTATTTTCCAGCGATGTTTTCATTTGTATTTTGCACCATTGAATATGTTGGTGTATGGGGAAAGCTGGATGTGGGTACTTATTCTTATATCAGTTAGTCTCCCTTAAGACGAGTGTATCCGTGTTAACACTAAAACGGATCATTTTATCATCTCACATGGGCATCTAAGACATATTTTTTGCTTTTCCCTATGCCTAAGCTTTTGTTGCATTTATACTATTTGACCAGTCTTAAATAAGAATTTGCCTTCTTATATTTAGTTATGATTTTGAGGCTAAGAATCCTTCCCATGGTGGAAAGGCAAAAGTATTTCCATAAAACTATTTTGTTGTGGAAGTTGTACATGAAAAATAGGAGGTTCTAATAACCTTAGGGCTAGACAAACAACTTCCATTTGTTCCACTTATCTCTTTCTAAAACATGTCTTGTCACATTTTTTTTTTAATAAATCTTAGCCAAGCAGTTTCTTAGGTTTTGTGGAGTGGCTTTATGGAATCATGTTATAACCACCCACTAAAATGAATAACTCGCACACTCTTCGACATTCTAGTCCAAGTGTGTGATTTCTATGAAGGGTGAGCCTTTTTAGTTGTAAGGCGCACGTAAACAATGAGGGCCCGTGATGACAAAGCGCAAGTTGTAAGGTGAAAACGTACACGTCATGATACACGGGCATCACTTTTTATTATGTTTGTCCAAACAAATTTGCATCTTCAAAGAATTATGTGATTCGAAGAACTAAAAGAAACGATATGGAAATTGTAGTGAGTTGTGCCTTGTACATAAAGGTGCACGTAAGGACCCTTGGGCGTTTTGGCTAGTGCCTTAACAGTGTTACCCTAGCACCCCCGAGGTGTTTTTTTGTTATTAAGTTAAGTTGTGAGCATATGAGCATGTGATTTTAGCAAAGATGGGTCATCAATATGGGGGCAAATTGATAACTTTGTTGATCGGAATTCATTTTTTTTGGTAGGCCTCTTTAAGGGGAAATAATGGGCTCGATAATGGGTGAAGAAAAGCATATGAAGTTCAGTGGTTCTTCTTTGTTGATGCCCTCTCAGAAATATAAGAGGCGAAAAGTATTGGGTGTTCGTGAATTTCCTTCTGGGTGTGGCCCAAATGCTCAACCATTATGTATGCAAAGCAAAGTAAAGGAGATCCAAGGGGTTGATGGGCTAAATAATGGGAGTTGTGGGGAAAAGAGAGAAGGTCTTCATGAAGCAGAGAGGAAAAGAGCTGTGGAACCAACGGCGAAGGATTCTGGTGTAGTTAAGTTGAAGGCATCGAGCTTGGTTACCTGTGGCAAGGTCGAGTGTAAAAATGTGAAATCAGATAAGAAGCCTAATACACTTGAAGAGATTCAAATTGCTGCGGAAAAACACATTGTGACAGGCGAAACACATGATTTATCTGATGAGTTGATGGAAGTTAGATTGCAGTTTCCAACTACATTGAAGGATTCCAGTGTAGTTGATCCCAAGAAGCTTGCTGATGTCACTGATAACAGTTGGGGTGAGGAGGGGACTAGAGTAGACCATAGCCTATTCCCACATTATCCAATTTCTCCGACTCTTGTCGGGAAGGAACAAATATATCCACCTCCTAGAAGAGTGTCTGCAGTTCGTAATTTCCCGGTTGGCTCTAGTTGTAATATTTATGTGAAAAGCAATTACACACATGCGAAGCATTTAGAGGCTGATAAAGGGGTTACCCGGGAGATAAACATGCAAGCACCTATGTTAAATAACAATGATGAGCAGCGTATGCAAGATATAGCACTATCAGTGTATGGTGAAAAACATGAGAGTAATCTCATGAAGGATACAGATATGAACGAAAAGTCGGTTTGTGTTTCTAGTAACATTAAACTTCAGGGAGAAAGCATTGGTGATTTTGTCTTTGAAAAGGGCGTCATTGTCCAAGGTCTAATGTGTGAAGCTTCTTCTCCGTGGAATCAAATTAAGGGGCCAGCTAAATTGAGCCTGTTTTGTGTTTCAAAAAAAAGCAAGGGAAAGAACCTTGATTATGATGCACAAGAACCTTGTCTTATTAAGTGTGAAGACAATGCAGAATCTATGTTGATTGTACCTTGTGTCAAGGACATGGAGGCAGATGAGGTTTCTCGACCATTGGGCTTCAAAGATAATCAGGAGTCTTCTGAGAATGTGGAACATAATGACTTACAGCTTCTTCCTGATCCACATAATTGCGATTCTTCATCCCCTTTTTCCGTTGCTGGTTCTTCAAATGAAAGAGTTGCTCGTAGCAATGTTCGAGAGACCTTAAAATTATTTCAGGCACTTGTCAGGAAGCTACTTCAAGGACAAGAAACAAAGTCTAAAGACAAGGGAAAAGCTAGTAAAAGGATAGATCTAGCCGCTGCAGGTCTTCTGAAGGAAAAAGGGAAATATATTAACACACAAAAAGTAATAGGAGAGGTTCCTGGAGTAGAAGTCGGTGATTTTTTTAGCTATCGCATAGAACTTGCAATTATCGGGATTCACGGTCCACTTCAGAGTGGTATAGACACTAAGAGGGAAGGTAAGAATTATCTTGCTATAAGTGTAGTGGCTTCCGGAGGATATGACAATGACGTCGATAACTCTGATGTCTTGATATATACGGGTCAAGGCGGAAATCCAGTGGGTGCTGATAAGCATCCCGAAGATCAAAAACTTGAACGAGGAAATCTAGCCTTGAAGAATTGCATTGATGCAAAGAATCCAGTAAGGGTAGTTAGAGGCTTTAAAGAGGCAAAGCCAGGCGATAATGGGCCTAAAATGCTTGCCACATACACTTATGATGGATTGTATACTGTTGAAAGATACTGGCAAGATCTTGGGCATCATAAAAATGTGGTCTATAAGTTTGAGTTGAAAAGAATTCCCGGTCAACGACAGCTCGTTTGGAAGGAGATGAAGCAATTCAAAAAGTGCAAAGTGCGCGAAGGATGTTGTGTAGATGACATTTCAAAAGGCAAAGATAAACCCCCTATTTGTGCTATCAATACCGTAGATGACGAGACACCTCCACCGTTTACCTATATTACTAGCATGATGTACCCTGACTGGTGTCGGCCTCTGCCTCGTACGGGCTGTAATTGCAAGGACGGATGTTCCGATTCTGACCATTGCTCGTGTGCTGTCAAGAATGGAGGGGAGATTCCTTACAATTTAAGTGGGGCAATAGTCTTAGCAAAGCCTCTTGTTTATGAATGTGGTTCTACTTGCAGTTGTCCTCCATCTTGTCCCAATAGAGTTAGCCAACATGGTATCAAACTGCCTCTTGAGATCTTCAAAACTAAGTCTAGGGGGTGGGGTGTTAGATGCCATTCTTCTATTTCATCCGGTAGCTTCATATGTGAATATATTGGAGAGCTATTGGAGGACAAGCAAGCTGAACAAAGAGCGGGTAGTGATGAATATCTGTTTGATATTGGCCAGAACTATGATGATACAACTTTCAAGGATAAACTTTCGGATCTCATGCCTAACATGCCTTCAATTTCCAGTGATGTTGTAGAAAATGGTTTTACTATTGATGCTAGAAGCTATGGGAATATTGGGAGGTTTATCAATCATAGTTGTTCTCCTAATCTTTATGCGCAAAACGTCCTTTATGATCACGATGACAAGAGAATTCCTCACATAATGTTGTTTGCTTCCGATAATATACCCCCGCTGCAAGAGCTGACTTATCATTACAATTATACTATTGATCAAGTTTTTGACTCCAATGGAAATATCAAGAAAAAGGATTGTTATTGTGGCGCAGCTGATTGCAGCGGTCGGATGTATTGATGAGCTTATACTTGTCAGCCTTTTCATTGTAAGTTCCGTTGATATTAATAATTTTTCCAATGTTGTTTGTTTGTGAGTTTTTATCTCCATGGAGCCAAAGGCTCATTATTCTTTTGTTCTGAACTATGACGGAGTAAAAAAATGACTCATTAAACCTTTTACTTTACTTCTTTTTGTTGCGAATTAGCAGTTGCAATTTCAGATTCAATTATTATTTTGGGTCACGTGAAAAAGGTCTCTCTGTGTTGGGGGTATGTTAGTGGTAAGAGTGTGTTGTTGGTGGTGGTTGTTGTTGTTGTTGTTGGTGGTGGTGGTGGATCTTTTTAACTTTGCACTTATTTCTGCTCAATATTAGTTTGAAGATGTAATTTGTGTATTCTTTGTAGTACAAGTACAACCTTCATCCCATTTATATAGTCTTTTGAATTTAGCTATTTAAACAAGCATGATCAATATTTTATCTAACGATATGCAATAGTTTTAACTTTTTTTTGTAAATGATAATGAAGTCATTTGTTTCGATAATCCAAACATGACATTTTTATTTTATATCCCTTATATTTGGAGAAATTAGCGGTCAAAGTAGACATCAGTTGATCACTAAAGTCCAATGGGGAAATTTTTTGGGATGAAGTTATTGATAATCGCCGGATCTATCACAGATTGGTTGCATTTACTTGTTTACCGCAATATAATTTGTTATGTGACGGGCTAACTGTCATTAGATGATTTGTTTTTCTTGGCGTGAAGTGAGCCAGTCACAAGGGAAGGGTAGTTCTGATGTTGATGGGATTCAAATGCCATCAGCTAGCTCGATCAGCTGCTATTTGCAATTATCAGATTTCTTAATTAGTTCATTTCCTTTGTTAAACTCCCCCATATGAAATCTCCCGTTCAGGTAAACAAAAAAAAAAAAAAAAAAAAAAAAAAAAAAAAGTTGAATGACTTGCTATGCTAGTGGTTCTGTTTCTTAGTCTTGGTCTCTTGGATGTCTGTTATATATGGTTTACTTGCTGATGCTTACATTGTTCACCAATTTTGCTGTTTATTTTCCCTTAATTTGAATCTCTCTCTTATTGTGGATGCAGAAGAGTCTTGAAAAGGCGGTGTTGTTAGGAGAGGTGAATAGGTCGCATATAAGGTACTCGGTCAGAGCTTTAAACCACTAATTATATCGTCGTACTGCTTTGTTCCACGTTGTAAGTAAGTTGAGCGATTTGCTGATTGAAGTCCATTGAATTGAATTTTACATCATGTAGATGAATTTGTTGTTTTAATTCATTTTTCGAGGATATCCGTTGTAATTTTCAGGCTTGATATTGTCTGAAATTGTCAACTAATACTTGTTAGAAATAAGCCAAGTTGAAAAGTCAGAAAGTTAATATGCATACAGTCATTTGCATACTTGCATCAATGTATGCACAGTCAATACATTAATTAATGTTGTATTGCTCAGTAATGAGGTTAATGGTTTGGTTTTATATACATATATTTGCACAAGACGGCATCATAATCATTTGTTTACCTTAAATATTCTTTTTTAGGAGTATTTTAATTAAAGGTAAACAAATAGTTCGGACGGAGTGAGAGTATCACACTACGCTCAGTTAGGTCCGAGGTGGTTTGTTTCTAAAAGGGTAAATTGATAACTTATACCTAGTATAACACACATTTTTAAATTTTAAACCTAAGATAAAATTCTTTCAAAACTTCTAGCTAAAATCCTGGTTTTTTTTTCCAAACTTACTCTACCAAAATCTTTAGAAAAGCTTAAAATGACTCACATCAATATACCTTCTCTCTCGACCACATAATAAACCACCACCCAATTTCTCCACTCTCCAATACCACTATGGTTATGGCCACCGCAAGTGCTCTCCCGCTGACATCCCTCTAAAATCCACCCCATTAAACAACCGCAATAACAAATCCACAATCCACTTAACCCAAACCCAAACCTACTGCATCTCACCGTTGTCGATATAGACAATATAAAAGTCGTGAAAATGGAGGATTAGAGGTAATGTGAATTGATTGTAAAATAGGTAGAACGTCGTGATTGGTGAGGAAGTACAACACACTAACACACGGCAAGTGAGAGGATGAGGTTGAAAAGATCAACAAATTAGCAATTTGGTGGCAGGAAAACATTTTCTAGGGTGGGGCAAGGGATTTCGGTGGTTGATGGTTTTTCTGGGTAGGTAACGGTTGGGGTTTGAGAGAGGATGGAGTGACACTAAAAGGCGTCACTCGCGGACATGTGGGTTTGCAGGGTCCGGCAAGAGGGCACTTGTCGTGGCAGCCCGACTATGCTGATACTGTTGGCGAGGGAGGAGGTGAATTGTGGTCAAGGTGGTGGATGGGGTGTGATAATGTGGTGGATGTGGGTGTTAATGAGTTAATATGGCGGGGATGGGTTTAATGTGGGCTGGAAAACGTGCTAATGGTTTATTAGTAAGGGTAAAATGGTCAATTCATGCAATTTGGTATCGAGTATTAAAGAAATTAGTATTGGTGCCCGGCTTCACCCGGGCTACCTCTACTTACCATTCATTTTTTTTCATTAAATAAAATTACTTAAAGTTGCATAACCATAAATTTATCATTAATATACTTTTTTATGACATATCCTAAAATTACGATGAAATAAATTTTGAGACAAATTCACTACTCCCGCTATTAATATTTTACTCTTATTAATGAAACAATAGTAATAACATTTCACTACTTGCCCGTAATCATTGTTACTTTCACTACTCCCGCCGTAATTATTGTTACTCTCACTACTGCCGCATTAATATTGATAATTTCACTACTCCCGCCCTAATTATTGTTACTTTCACTATTGCCGCATTAATATTGATTATTTCACTACTCCCGTTGTTGTTTCTACCACTTTCACTAACCTCGCTGATAATATTATTACTTTTACTATTCAAATGAGTGATTACTATCATATAGCTATATCCAATGTTACTACAATTCTTTTCTTTACTGACGAAATTACTTTTACTATTTAAACATGCAATTTTAAGAGGATTCTATATTTATATAAATATATTACATATATGCATTAAATCAAATCGAAACAATTATGCAATATTATATATTATGGAATCTAACTTGAATTATTTATAACCTACTTATATTATATTTTTGTGTGTTAAATAATTAACATCTCTATACATCTAATAAACTATAAGGTTTAATAAAATTGCATAGATTTTAAATTTAATATATAATTTTATGATGATAATAATTAATAGCATAAGTGAACATGTTTATACTAATTAATTATTTTACTAGTTGAAAAGCCCGTGCGATGCACGGGGCTCCCATTAGGATCATCTGTATAAATTTATTCTATAGTTGATAAAAAAAAAGTTCAATTTTGTTTAAATCATTGATAAATAAAAGTTCGTGATTGGTGTAGTTGATCATCAATGAACTATTAGTGCTTTTATCATAGAAGTTTTGTCATTTAGTAGTTATTATTTCAGTTGTAAAACATCAAGTGACATTGTAAGAGTATGTAGTTAGTTTTTTCATTATTGTTATAGGCATCACTGATTTTTAATTAAATACAAAACGTTATCTCCATAAACATAGTGCAGCTTACCAAATGAACCGCCCTTAATAATTGAGACAGACCTTTATGAGTTTGACAAATTATTTTAACCTATAACAACTACGTAAAACTAAATGGTCATGTATAATAATTAATTAATTATCTATATTTAGTGTATTTGAGAAAAATGTTAGATCTCTTATAGCATAAGTTTACCTTGACTATCTACAATCAATCAATATATATAACTAAAGGAGGCTTTTTTTTTCTAATTATACTATTAGCATTAGAATTAGGATATAATTAATTATTTACAATTTATCTATTATAATCAGGAATTACTAATTTTTCTATTAAAATGAGAATTAATTAATTATTTTAAAATTTTCCTATTAGAAATAGGAAATAAATTAACAATTTATTAAGGATTTTTTTCCTAATTATACTATTAGAATTAGGAGGTAATAATTATTTAATTTTTTTTATTATAATTAGGAATATGATTTTCCTATTATAAATGAGAATTATTACAATTTATCTATTATAATCAGGAATTAATTAATTTTTCTATTAGAAATGAGAATTAATTAATTATTTTACAATTTTTCTATTAGTAATAGGAAATAAATTAACAATTAATTAGGGATTTTTTTCCTAATTATACTATTAGAATTAGGAGATAATAATTATATAATTTTTTATTATAATTAGGAATATGATTTTCCTATTAGAAATGAGAATTATTACAATTTATCTATTATAATCATGAATTAATTAATTTTCCTATTAGAAATGAGAATTAATTAATTATTTTACAATTTTCCTATTAGTAATAGGAAATAAATTAACAATTTATTAAGGATTTTTTTCCTAATTATACTATTAGAATTAGGAGATAATAATTATTTAAATTTTTTTTATTATAATTAGGAATATTATTTTCCTATTAGAAATGAGAATTAATTAATTATTTTACAATTTTATTATTAGAAACAAGAAATAAATTAATTATCTACAATTTATTAATACTAAAGAATTATTTATTAGTATTTGTTCACTTTTAATTAAATTAGAAGGAAAATAAAACATTTGATATATTTATAATATTCAATTTTATGACAACTTCCGATTAAAAAAAATGAGGTATTATGAGGTTAAAAGGCCCTAGGCCGAATTGGGTTGTGACAAATGTGCATGCATAATACGTACTATATGGAATTTACTCATGTAAAGAGTAAAATGAACGCTGAAATATGCCCATACGTCTTCTGTTATTGCTAATGTCATATTTAGTTATACATAATACGAAATTTATTTTTCAAATGTCATATGTATTTCTCCTACTAATTTTAAAGTTATTTCTCTCACAATACACTTCAACTTCTATTGATAATTTATTATTATATTATTTACATTCATTTGTCATTATATAAAAGTATATTAATCAAAATTTAAATAAGATATTCACATATTAGTGATAAGTACAAAGTTTGATATCTATATTTCAAGGAGTATTAAAAGATAAAGAAAGTTGTTGCTAATATGCGAATCGAAATATCATATTATGACAAATGAGTAAATGTTTTGAAAAAACTTTATTGTGCGATTGTTTTACAATTTAAAGTAAAAATGGTACCACGAGTAATAAAATATATTTGAATGAGGCTTGAAGGTAAATTAGATACACTTATTATAGAAATATGTATAAGGTTAAGATTCAATTCAAGCAACGATCAACATTAAAAAAAAATCATGATAAACACATAAAAGGGTAAGAGCAGTCTTTCCCTAACATAGTGAAGATCGTCTATCTCAAGCTTTTCTTCTGACAAATTTACATGCATAAAAAACGGTACTATTCAATTATATGGAGCAAACTAATTATTGTTGATGCTATAATTTTTTTTTGGTGTGTGTGTGTAAATTGAGCACATCATCACTATAATTTAGGGAGAAATACGAATTGGGGAAGGGTGAGACATATTCGTCATGTATAATACGATACTTGTATAATACGATACTTTAACCACCTTTAGGCAAAAATATAAAAATAAATGAAACAATTTAAACCTAAAAGGGGGTCACGTACTTGCCAACTCTTCTATAGTTCTCTACCACATTAATATTCTCATGAAGTTTATGACATTTATTTCATATTAATTAAAAAAAATGATTATATTGTTTCGTACAATTTGTGATTTATAACTTTTAACTAATTTATTTGAACTTGCTTAAATTTATACATTTTAAGTGAAGAATATTAATTATAAATATGATAAAGATGGGAGAGATGGGAGAGAGATAAGAGGGAAGATTACTTCTTAAACTTTTCTTTGTTAAAGGAGAAATAACTTGTCTTCGATAAGGGAGACGAGGATCCATATCTTCTAGAGTAAAGATTGGTGTTTCATGGAGCTGAATGTAATTTATGACTTCTTAGATGTAAAACGTGGCAGAAAGGTAGTGATAGTGGTAGTGGATTGAAGGTTGTTTCAAGTAGTAAGAACTAATCACAGTGGCTGATGTTTTATTTTGCGGGTAAATTAGTGGGGTGGAGGGAGGGTGCATTCGTGGAGGGTGGTGAGTTTAATGAGGATAGTGATAATAAATAAGGTTATTTATCATCAAAATATCAGTTGCATTAAAACATATAGATAACATGAATAATAACAAGAAACCTCAAAAGATCATACTGATAAACTTAATCTTGTCCCCATCAATCCAAATAAAAGTAAAATCTTAATTCTAACAATATTGTCGAGAGCAAGGTTTAGTTTCCATTAGATAAATTTGAGAGAAGTTTCAAGGACAAGGATCGATCTTTCAAGGGATGAGATTGTTTTAGATCATGTGTGTGAACAAGGAAGAAAAATAGGGGTCTGCGTGAAGAATTTTGTTTCAAATGGGAAGATGGGGGCAAGACTATTGTTATAGTGGGGTGTCATAAGCAGCCTCAGTTATGTAGTATTGCGTTGGAATTTGGTTCACATTCAAAGTTACGTCTATAGTTTGACCGGGAGATATAATATTTAACTACCTGTAAATGTTTTTTAAGTAACTACCATTTGAAACAACAATGATTAAATTATGGTTGTTATTCTAAAAAAGGAGATTTGTTGCATCATTGAGTTGATTATGCAAAGTAGATATCATTGTTTTCCTTGACCAATTGAAAAACAAACAGGTAGTAATGAACAAAATCTAAAAACCCTCAGTCCCAGGTATCATATATATAAACTTCATATTGGTTTTATTTTCTTAAAAAAAATACATTGTCTTGAGTAAGGGTTAATTTCCATTGGATGGTGGATTTTTCTAAAAGTAGGGGTTTAGTTTTTCACTTGGTTGGATAAATTTGAGATAAGTTTCGGAGACAAGGATCGATCTTTTAAGAGATGAGATTGTTTTAGATCATGTGTGTGAATAGGGAATAAAAATAGAGATGTGCTTGAAAGATTTTGTTTCAAATGAGAAGATGGGGGCCAAGACTATTGCTAGAGAGAGAGAGAGAGAGAGAGAGATAGATGGGAGGTGGGGGGGGGGGGCATAAGCATCACTAGACACGTAGTATTGTGTCGGGATTTGGTTCACATTCAAACGTACTTCTATAGTTTGTCCGGGAATATAACATTCTAACTACCTTTAAATGATTTTAAATATTTACCATTTGATCCAACAATGATTAAATTATGTTTGTTATTCGAAAGAAGGAGATTTGTTGCATCATTGAGTTAATTATGCAGAATAGATATTATTGTTTTCCTTGACCAATTGAAAAACAAACAAGTATTAATGAACAAATTCTGAAAACTATTAGTCCAAGTATCATATATATAAACTTCCTATTGGTTTTATTTTCCTAAAAAAAGTGTTTTATTAATCAAACACTCTTTTATTTTTATGTCAATATTATGTTAACGAGAATTATTTGTTGGTCATGCGGTATACATAAAATCTTAGACATGAACGATGTACTATGTCTATATTCCATTTTATTGTGAAATTTATCACACATTATTTTAATATCCGTGCAACGCACGGGCAAGAAAACTAGTTAAGAGTGTTTTGGTCTATATACTTTATCGTAAAATCAAATCCATACTGAATTCCAATAAAATTAGTAGTCTCTAAACAACAGTACAAAAATATATGTGATTCTATTACATAGAATACATGAGGCTTCCATTAGGATCATCTTTTGCAATATGCATGTTGAATGTTCTAAGAATTTGTTGAACAGTAGATTGCAAACGTTGGTTTAATTTACATTGTCATGGTTTGGTAGTAGAATTCTATTAAGTTGATAAAAAAAAGGCCTAAGTATGTTGAAAATCGGAACAAACAAAACTATTGGGTTGATTTAGTTGATTATTGATGGATCATCGGTCCATTTAACATAAAAGCTACTTTTTTTGGTTTACGTTAATTATATTATGTAGTTACCTATTTTTATTGTTGTACGCACCACCGATTTTAGTCAATTTAAAACGTCATTCCTAAAAATATGGTTTAATTTCTTAAAATGAATACTGATAACTGAGACTGACTTTTATAAGATTCACAAAATTAGATTAACCTACAACATCTACCAATATATTCCATTTTGTAAGTATACGACAGTGTAAATGTTGAATGGTGGTACGCAAAATAACAGATATCTCAATTATATATGTAAACTGTTTGGAGGATTTTTGTTAGATCTCTAAACAATAAATTTGTTTTTAACTATCTACCATTAAGACTGGCTGGTCACTATGAACTTCATGCGAAATATATAATACGACATCTAATTTTGTAGATATGGGATATATTTTTGAGTGAATTAATGATCAACTTTTCAAAGTCTGACCTCCAAAAAGCAAATGAAGAGTTTTGTGTGGATTGGACAGAGTGGGATATTAGGATACTACTGTTAAACTTGATTAGTTTTAGATTAATTTCATTAAAATTATAACTCATTTTTGTTTATTTGAAATTTTGTCTATCAACAAAATCAAGTATCATTATCTTACATTATTATTCTACTCTTTATTTATAATAACAAAATGAACAAATTTTCAAAAAAGAGTTTCAATTTTAAGAAAATGGCTTCAAATTACTAATTATATATGTACAATCGTTTCACTTCATAACCAATATATATGCAATTAGTTGTCTTTATTTTAACCTAATTTATTACACTAAGCAGTATCTTATATTCAACTAAACTCATATGTGATACCCCATAGTTAACCATTAACAAAAAAAATATTTTTTTTTCAAAACTCGGGTTACCAAAGTGGGAAGTAGTCGAAACTTCAGGACACCAAAGTGAAATTATGCAAACCTCAGGGCACTAAAGTGGAATTAACCCAAACCTTGGGGACACCAAAATGGAAATTTTCCAAAAAAAATAAAAAAAAATTATGAAAAGCTACTGCAAAAATTATTGCACTTTTAAATATACAATTAATGCATGACATAGTAATAACCAGCCATACGCAAACCGCGGTAAATAATTAAGTGAATAAAAACACATAGATGAATTAGAATTTAGAAAGTAAAAATTGATGTAATCGAATAATTTTGTATATTTGGCACTTCAATACATTTTTAACGTCTATTATGGATTTGATATGAATTTGAAACCAGTTTGAAGAAAAAATTCGGTGATATAATAGCAGATTATATATAGTCCGCACAATTTTTCTATATATTTATCGTACACTGATTCATTCATAAAATCATAGTTAGCTGGTTCTTGGATTATTAGTCCCGTATAAAATTGTAATTCTTGACTTTGTTCATTTCTATTTAAATTTTTGGCTTGAAAAAATCGATATGAGACTTATTTAATATTTTTAAATGATAGCTCATTTTTTTTAATCTTATGTGAATATTATTGGTAATCTAATCATATTCAGAATTAAAACTATTTCATGCCACCGTTGAACCTGTTTATTTCTAATATTGTCATCTCCCGCCGCCATTGTAAAAGCCAAAAGTCAAAAGCCAAGTAAATGTCATTCCTTACTTATTTTTCCTATTACTAGTTGTTGTATCGCGCGCTTCGCGCACGATACCCCAAGATATTTCAATCGATTTAATTATGTATCTTTGTTACGCCTATATTGTGTGTAATTTAACTTGCAAGGTTGCAAATTTTTATTTCAGACGGGTTATTTGCCGTTTGAAATAAGACGGACTAAATGTAGCAAATTTACGATAATATTTTTTGATAAAATATTACCATCATTTTCAGGGTAAAAAATGACAACTCTAATTATAACATTTTGTCATTAAATGGTTAATTCTATTAAAAAAAATGGTAACATTTGATCCGTCTTATTTAGACCATCTGAAACAAAACTTATTGAAAACCATTTTGACGTTCTTCACCTCTTTTTTCGTTAATGCATTTGTATACGAAAGCATAGAATATAATGAGCATCTAACTCGATTATATTTTTTTGGTGCAAGATAAGTTCAATCATAAGAAGAATAACTTATTGATAAATTTTTGCCAAGAAAACTGCATTAAACGAGTTGATTTATTATAAGAAGTAAGTTTAGTGAAAATTATCAACAGTACCAAAAATGAAGCAACCGCCTTCGAAATGTAGCGTGTGACTTTACTCTTTAGGTCCTTTACTCCTTAGCTCTTTTAGCCTTTTAGGGTAAGATTATTGGCAAGACTTATTATAGTCTTAAAATTCTACCACATGAGTTTTTCACAAACTTTTATTATTTCTTTATTATTCATACTTATCTCACACTTTATACATTATTCGTCAGACTCGCCTCAAATTCAACTTTTCTACTATACTTGAGAAAATGTGAGGATTAAAAAAAAAGGAACAAAATAAAATCACATGAGCTCCTTTCATAGGCCGACTTCCCTTGAAAATTGTGTCAAGATCTTACAAGAGGCTTAAGTTTTAGATTTTCAAGACTCGACTTAAGATTTTGTGAAGACTGGTAGATTATTGAGAGTTTTGAGCGACTAAGTGAGTGACTTAAACTCATGTGAATCTTGTCCTTAAGACTCGCCAATATTCTTTCTTACCCTTACGTTAAAATAAATCCAGCTAAATGCAACATGCAACGTTCTATATGAGGTTATAATAAAAAGGTTCTAATGACATCCTTGTCTGTGTAGTAACGTTCTATGTGAACCGTAACAGTAACAGAAATTGTATCCAAGTCCATACACACCAGCAAAGCCATTGGGCAAACAAGCCAACAATATCTATATCAAGCTCTACGACCGAGAGGTACTAAGAAGGTTCTAAGTCAAGGGATAGTGATATTTCAACCCTAATCTTAACTATTATCTCTAGTCAAACCAAATTGAAAGGCAAAGAGCCTTGAATAGAGTTTGAAGCAAGTGTACCGTGTACCGTGTACCTAAAGTAGATGAGAATGAGGATTCTTTATTACTTTTGAGTCACGGACCGTTACATCATTAATTCATTAATTAGTTTGAATTTCACTTCTCTACATAAAAAATAATGCTGAAAAACAAACACTAAGAAACATAGATGAAAAATTCTTGAGAAATTTTCAGCACAGAACCAAGTTACGAGCAACATACTGTCACTCTCTTCATATAAGGTATTGAGCATCTTTCGAATTGGAAAAGCTTTTACTTCAATTATTCACGATCAAAACAATCAGGAAATAACTTGACCCATTATCATTCGTAATCTTGCATCAACAACATCATGAAAGGGTTAATTGCACAACAAAAATGGTAAATTTACACATAATGAGCTAACTAAAAACTACCATGAAAACTCTGATCTAGTGCTTCCTTTAAATGTCAAACCAAAAACCCCCAAAACCTGCTTGCAACTATGTCCTTCAAAAAGAGGTTTGTCAAAGTGCACATTGCGAGTTTGTGCAGCAGCCATTAGGCCCATTACTCTTGCCATCCTAGTTAGCTCCTACAAACAAATATCAACAATCAATCCTCATGCAATTATTTCTCATATGAAAATTATAATCCTCGAAACCAATACACAAAGCCTCAATCTAATGGGTAAACAAACCAATACATAAAAGCCAAAATCTTTGCATAGTGAAAGTCTAGAGAGCTTCAACATTTATCAATGAAACCTTATATGCAATTATTTCAAATACTTTACCATTTATGATTAAAAAAACCAGCAACTAAGATGTTTACCTTGGGCTAACTCTCATAATCCGAGTCATCAGAATCCTCTTCAAGACTACGGACTACTCCTAGCTGCTTTCTTCGGTTGCTTTTTCTCGGCCTTCTGCTTAGCTAAGACAGCCTCGCTTCACTCCAACTATGAATGTCTACTGCGTGGAGCAGATAATGAGAGCATTGATCATCTATTTTTGTGGTGCTAATATGCTACGCAGCTACGACAAGTCAGTTTGAGTCAGGGTAAGTCGGTATGGGGTGAAGCAACTGTTCAGCAGTATTCAAAGGCGTGGTGTACGTATATTCATATCTGCTAGATGGTTTATAATGTAATAATGTATGGCATATGCAGAGCAGGAGTGATTTTGTATTACTCGTTCAACCTTGCTAAAATTTTCCGCCTCCATAAAACTAACAATATTTGTATTTTGTATTGTGACTTACAAAAGTGTAAACTCCCATGATTATGTACTGAAAAACCCTTTTTTTCCCCAACAAATGGAGCAAACAAAACATAAATGTAATTAGGGCCGTCCCTGACTTTGTCGAGGCCCTGTGCGACAAATTTAACTGGGGCCCTTCCTCCCTTATATACTCTAATTTCATTTTTGTGGAAAAACATATTTTTAAATGGTGAGTACATCCGTTACATGAAAAATGCCTTAATAATTTGTCTTTAAACAAAGAGCACTAACAAGCCATTGCTGTGATGGTGTAAATCATTTTCTTAAAAAGAAGCCCCAATTGAAATTGATTCAATCATTTCGGGACAGAGGCAGTTTTAGGTCACATAAATACTTGAAATACACTTAAGAACACTTAAAACGAGGATGACAACCACTTGACTTTAAGCATATAATCTGAAGCAAATATTACATAAAACTATCCCCCTACGTTGCCACCCCACAAGCAACCAATAAGCACGATAAAGGGAGGATTCATATCTGATTAGTACATAAGGAGTATAAAACAAAGTGCAATACGCAAGCAGAACATAAAAAGTACAAGGTAATGAGATCATGATACACATTCCTGAAAGTATAGTATGAAAGCATTATCCATATAAGAAAGTCATTTATTTTGCCCACAAACAAATGGAAATTACGGATAATAATCACCTATGTTCTCAACTCATCGTTATGTGATAACGGTGCAGCAGCAAGGCTAGCCAGCTGAGTATATTCCAGCTGCAATAATTAGAAATTTCAACAACAAAGATTCAAGCAACCGGTCCACTTGAAAGTGTTGCATTAACCAAAAAGTGTACTAACCTCATAAATTTCAGCATTCCCCTTCTTGTTCTTTTTATCATCCTGTTGATAAAAGATAAAAGATGGGCAAAATTAAGTCGATGGAAGACAAAAAGAAAAAGATAGCAAAACCAAATGGTAATGAAATTCAGGACATCTGTATGAAAGACGACAAACTGACCAGCTCCTTCCTTTGTTTGGTGCGTAGATGGCAATTTAGGAGCCCTTTGTACATCGTCAAAACGTCCCTGTGAGCATCCAATATCAGATACATTGAAGTTATACTCCTATATATTGATGTTACATTCCTATATATGGAGTAAAAATGAAGAAAAGAGGAAGGAATATAAGATGTTGCCTATAACCATCATACAACCTGAGATCTTGCCTATCGCCATCATAAAAGAAGTAAAAAATTAAAATTAAAACTTTAGTCTGATCTTGGAGACATCTTGTTATTTTCATAAGGTCTATGAGCACCACTGAAGACCTCTCCACCTCTCCTTTCTGGGAAAGGAGGAGATAACATCTGAATTTACAAGAACTTATGTAATCAACATTGCTTAAAAGTGTTTACTAACATTAGCAGGCAAGCAGCCCATGAAAACTAACCCTAAAAAATGCAGAATAAATTTAACCAGGCCATAATGACTCCATTAAACAACTAATAGATAAAAGAGTATATCAATGTCAAAGAAGAAGAATAAATCCATAAGTATAATCAAATGAAAAGCAAAAAAAAAAAAACAATAAAATCCCACTTACCATAATAATTCACTTCGTTGATGATGTTGAAGCTAGCAAAGAAGAAAAAAGGAAGCGGATGAGAAGATTGTGGTAAGAGTTTGAGGGAGCAATGATGATGAATCTGTGATGATAATTTGAGGGCTCTTGAGTATGAAAATATTTGAGGGTTTGTCAATTGAATAATAAGGTGGCAGTTAAAGGTGTCATAACAAACCTCATAGATTATGGACCATTGGAGGATCTGTGATCTTGATGGAGGCGAGAGCTTAGGGGATGATCTTGATAGACGACTTGATGCTGAAGTTTTAGAGGGTAGAGGGTAATTGAGGTGAGGTGAGGTGAGGTGAGATGAGATGTGTGTAAAAAAATTGAGGAAATCTCAAAAGGCTGTGCTTTGAAGTGGATAAGGGGGCAAACGTGGCAAGAGTAGAATCTAGTAATTGTTTGTTGTACTGTTGGAGGAATCTATCGGGTTGAGTAGAGATATTGGGCCAGTATTTTAAATCCAAGTCAGTCCAGTAAGTTAACTTAAGCCCGCGTGAAAGTCCAGCAAAGGGGTGCAAAATAGCACTGTTCATTATGAACAGTAATATGCCTTACTCACATTTAGGTAAGGTGTATAGATGACATGTGACTTTTTTCTAGAGTATTTTTTTTTGAAAATAAAAATCAGCTTTTTCTTATGGTTTTTGGAAGATAATTAGGGATTTGGTTATAATTAACAACTCGAATATTTTGTAAATCTTGTAAATATTCAAAAATGTAATAAAATAAAATTATCTTTATTACTACACGGATTTCACTAAGTAGTTAAAGTCGAACAACTTAGAATTTGGAGAGTATTTTATATTTGTAAAAAATTAGTATCTCTTTTATTTTTTTTCTCATAATGAGTAATTGTATGTTTATAAAATATGAAATTTTAACACTTTTATACGTTTATTATATGACCTTTTTTGCGTTATAAATATTTCTAAAATAAATATTCTTTATAAAGTTATTTTCCTATTATTATTTTAGTAAAGAATAATAGATAAATTATTAGATCCACTTCTTTTAGTATTATTTTTCTCATAAATAATTGATCTACTTCTAGAAGGATTATTTTCTCATAAATTATTAGATTTACTTCGATTAGGATAATTTTCTCATAAATTATTAAGAGGAAAAAGCTAGATCTACACTTATTAGGATAATGATAATAATTTTATATAAAAATTATTTTATATATGGGAATTCTAAAAAAGTTGGACTCTCTAATATCGCTTGAAAAGTTTCTGCTTTATATATATGTACTAGTTGGAAAGCCCGTGCGATGCACGGGGCTCCCAATAGGATTATATGTTAAAAATATATATTAAAGTTGATAAAAAAAAGTTCAACTATGTTGAATCATTGATGAAAAAAAAAAATTCGTGGTTGGTTTAGTTGATCACCGATGAATTATTAGTGTTTTTAACATAAAAGCTTTGTCATTCAATAGTATAATATCATGTGACATAGTTATAGTATGTTGTTAGTTTTTTCATTGTTACCAGCACAACTGGTTTTTAATTAAAAAAATGATATGAATGTTATGTAAAACAACAGGTGTCAAGATTATATATATATATATATATATATATATATATATATATATATATAGTATGTTCAGAGAAAATGTTAAATCTCTTACAACATAATTTTTAATTTTATCTTGACTATTTTTACAATTAAGGGTATTTGCTCCCCATATACCTTTCGCAAAATCAAATCCAAAATGAATTTCAACAGAATTAGTAGTCTCTAAACAACAATCAAAAATATTTGTGATTTTTTTACCAAAATAGACTTTGACTATGTATACTTAAGACTACTTATCCTTTGGAGTTTCATGCACGGGGCAACATCATTTATTAGTTTTATGACATCGTTTAAAATCGTTGAGTTACCAAGTTAGTATTTTATGACAACACTGGAACGTTAGTTTACATTACCATGGTCTGATAATAGGAAACTATTAAATTTAATTACAAAAAGTCAAACCATGCTGAAAATGAGAGTTAACAAAATTTCCGGAGTTGATTTAGATAAGGAGAGATTAATCATCAGTTCCCCTCACAAAAACGCAATAAAGATGTTGGCAATTGGTATTGACTATATCAATTGTATAACCTTCACAGATATAACTGGATTATAGAGTTATTATTCTTATAATCTCACGCGTCATCGGTTTTTAACAGAAATAGTCTTTGACTATTTACAATTAAGACTACTTGTCCTTAAAAGATTCACGAAAAATATATAATACGACACATAATTTGATAAATTTGTGAAAACTTCTTTGTAAATAATGTCCTTCGTTTGGCCTTGATAGATTTTGTCTCTATCACGATGAGAACCTTAATCCCTTGGATAACGTTGCTCTTGACGCTTCTACGTATGTAAATGCGGTCATTACTAAAAACTGGTTTCAGCACATAAATTTCAACAGACAAATGACCCGTTTACGTAATTGGGTCGCGCTATGGTTGGGGTAGTGATGACCCGTTCAATATTGATACGAACACGAACACTACATGACCTGATCTGTTTGTCAGGTCTAGTTACAATGTCGATCCCATTGCTAATATTTATTCTGAATCAATAGCTATCTATTTTATTAATCAAATTTATGAAATTAAAAATGGAACATGAGATTAACTCCTAACAATAGGTTCAAAAGTAAGTAAACATGGATAAAAAAAAATATCAAAAAGAAATTAATTTGATATTATGAAGGTTAAGAGATCACGAAATTAAAAATCTCATATTTAGGTTCTGTTTCGAAAAAAAATAAGCTTAAATTTATCTAACCAAAATTTCATTTATCTTGTTTTGTTGTAAGTATTTGGTGGATAAATTATTTACCAAAATAAGCGAATCATGTGAGAAATAAACTACCTATTTTTTTAATATTTTAATTTATAATATTAAATATGGAGTATACTTACTATGTCCTTTTATGCCATATTATCAAAAAAAGCTATCTTTTGGTTAGTTTAAAAAGCAGTTTTTTTTAATCGGTTAACTGATCGGTTCCGAATTTTCAGTTATCTTTTAAGCTCGTTTTTTAGGTTTCAGTTAATTTTTATTATGAAATCTGAGATATAGTATATGAATAATGTGTATGACATTAAAATACCATATAATTAGTTACATAGTGTATTTTGAGTATGTAACACCTACTATTTCGTAATGGTTAGATTACTTGGATATATATGCTGGTGATATGAAATTTTATAGTAGATGAAATTAAGTGATACTACTAATGCGTGAGTCTACAATCGATCATCAATTCATCATATGAATAACACTATGAGTTGTTCCATTGTTACACAAAAGCTTTGAGTTGTTTAAAGCCTCAAATTCGACTTCAGTTTTTCTCGGTTTCATTCCTCCATATAATGATCTCTACATTCTTATAGAAAGTAAATTAGTTAAACAAAAATAGTAACATATATAGATTAGGGAAAAGTTTGATGTATTGATAACTTGAATGTATATGGAGGCCTTTATGTTTATGATTTCTATACACACACTCCAATTATTATTTAGTGATTACATTTTGATGAAATCGTAATTTATACTTCGTGTAATCACGTAAAATTACACTACATCATCTTAACATGACACTTTAATAAATAAATTCATTTTTTATCCGTCAGCTTCTTGAATTTTGATGCGAGAATACAACCTAAAAATGTATGAGACCATAAGTTGGGGGAAAATATATACGATAACTTGAATTATTATGAATTTCTATTATCTATTTGATAATTTTAATCTACTTATATTAGGATAATTTTATTAAAATATATTTGATCTACCTATATTAGGATAATTTTATTAAATTTTGTTTTAAATATTAAGAAATCTACTTTTATTAGGTCAATTTTATTTATTTAACTTTTTTGGACTCTCTAATATCGCTCGAAATGTTTCTGCTTTATATATATGTATTGATTGATTTATTTTTAAGGAAATTGATCATCTTCTAGTCTTCTATAAATATTTAGGAAAATTACCAAACATCTTCTTTCTTTCAGTTTCCTTGAAATTGACCATCTTAGTTAATTATTTTATTTTAAGGAAATTGACCATATTTTAGTCTCTTACAAATGTTTAGGAAAATTACCAAACTTCTATATAATTTAAATTTAACCCAAACTATATAATATTTGCATTGAGATCCCTTAATCGGGTCCATCACACGGTGCTAGTGATTTAAAACTATATAGTATAATTATTTTGTATAACTTTCCTTAATTACATGGAAGTCCCTTGGTTTTTGGATTTAATATATAGTATTGATGAGGATTTTAGGTATAAATTTTCAAACAAAATTATCTTAGGTATAAAATTTGAAAAAACATAGGTATGAGTTATCAATTTACCCTTTCTAAAACACAAACTTTGTGTCTATCTGACATGGTCTTTCCGTAAAATTGATTTTAAACTGCAAACTTGTATGCCCTATATAGTCCCATTCACTAAATGAACCATTTTAATATAAAAAAATCAATGAAAAATTTCATAGTGATATGATAACATAAGGGTTTTCTATGGTGTAACCTTCAATTTTTTGATATTCTAATCTATATTATACCCCTTCTTTTTCTATAATACTCCGCATGCCCTTATAGTTTTTAATTAGTTTAAAGAATAACCTTAAGTCTATTTTTCGTCAATTACAATGTGATCCGTCAATTAAGTGCTGATGTGGCATGATATGACGCGCCATGGGCCGTGACTGCCGCCATTTCCATTTCACCTGTACGACACGACACAAAACCAACCTTCTCTTTTTCTGGCCCCTGGCACTTTTCCCTTCAGGCACGACCCACTTCTATCTACTTTTGGGACAACCTTTTGAAGCTACTCCTAAACGTGAAATCACTGGGTGAAAAAAATTGAAACTCAAAATCATTTCTGAAAAATAAAAACAAATCTTGATTTATTTGTGTGAACTTTTTCATCGCATTTAGTTTAGTTATGTTGGAGATATTGATCAAGCTGGTGCAATCTCAGCACTGAAGCCAAACAAGTGATGACCTGTTAAGGATTCGGCATTGATCCATAGTTGACCAAGTGTAACTGAATTCTGTTATACATATAATAGAATTCCTAACTGATTTCTAACCAAATAAATATCTAGATATTTCTCAATCAGAAATACTTTGTATATATATATATATATATATATATATATATATATATATATATATATATATATATATATATATATATATATATATATATATATATATATATATATATATATATATATATATAAGCAAGATCCGGTGAGTTTGCCATTTTTCGTGAGTTACCCCCGCGTATATAAACAATTGATCTAACAAAATTAATTGCTCACAATCGTACGTCACACAAACAATCCCTGCACTCTTTCTCTGCCAATTCCCAGTTTTTGTAAGAAACAAAAATTCATCGTCAAAAAATCAGTCAAAATCGTCCAAATTCATCAACAATTTCATCAGTTCTTCCCCAATTTTTTTGTAATTCCAATCGATTACACCAAACTCATTCACAATTTCAAAAAATCAGTCAAAATCGTCTAAAATCTTCCAAATTCATCGTCAATTTCATCAAATTCTTCCTAGCTTTTATGTAATTCGATACGATTACAGGAAATTCATTCACAATTTCGATTATTTAATTGAAACGATCAATTGCTTGATGATTTATTATCATAATCATCAATCATAAAAACTGGAAAACCAAGGTATGAATATCACTTAGGATTTCATAGCTAATAATCGTATAACTTCATTGATTTACGTAGCTATTGCAATAAAATAACCGTGTTCTAATTCTACTTCGTTAGTATGCTTGTTTATCATACCGTTGACATTTGATTGCTGATTTATTATCATAATCCTGAAAAATTATTTGTAATCTAGATTAGCACACCAACTGTTTGTTAAAATGTCTAGTTGAATTTAGAAACTCAGTTATTGTAATGAAGAAACGTGGTTATTTAATAGTTATTCATATTCAGAAACTCAGTTATTGTAATGTAGAAACTCGGTTATTGTAATGTAGAAACTCAGTTATTGTAATGTAAAAACTCTGATATTTGTAATTATTGTAATGTAGAAACTCGGTTATTGTAATGTAAAAACTCGGTTATTGTAATGGAGAATCTCTCGTATTTTTAGTTATTGTAATGTAGAAACTCAGTTATTGTAATGAATAAATCGTGTTATTGTATTGAGATGAAACTCAAATATGTTCAAATTTCATGTTCACTCGTTAGTTGTCGTAACATTACATCTCGATTATTGTATTATTTTAACCGAGTTATTGTATTATCAAAACTCATGTATTGTATTTTGTAGTTGTTTCATGAGTGTTCTGGTAAGTTATTGATAAACCCATAATTATATATGTTTTTATCCCATATCCGTATATTGTTAGTGTCGTCTTTCGCATTATTTGAGCTAAATTATTATATATTCGTTAATTTCGAGATTTAATTACTCTTATTATTATTTAAATGCAAATGGGCTTATTTAGTGTGTTTTGGTCAAGCAGATTGCAAGACGGAAGAGAACGGGCCGAATGACGCGCTTAGTGGATCAAAAGTATGACGCGAGGATGTGTAAAACGGACCAAGAAGCAAAATAAGAAGCGAAACAAAGAAATAAAGAAGCTCGCAGGCAGGCACGTACGTAATCTATTTAATCACGCAGCCCGTGTCTTAAGAGGTTAGAAGTGTCAGGAAATTTAGATAAGAACAGAAGAATGGATATGGACGGACTCTGGAAACATGAAAACTCTCCATCAATTCGGATTTTCATTCTTTCCGAGTTCTACCTCTTGTCAAATTACGTATGCTCAAAATCTATCCTATATTGTTTGCAAAATTTATCCCGAATCTACCAAAAACACCGACCTTGGTCAAGTATAAATACCCGATTCCATTATCTTAATTGGGGGAAGCAAGTTTATACGAAATACCCAATTTACTAGTGAGCGAGATTGACGGCGATCGGAGATAGGAGCAGTCCATCGATTGAAGCGGCTTCAATTCGAAGGAAGAAGGAGAAAGCACTTGCAGAGGCTTGCAACCGAACCAAGGAGGCATTCTTCGGTCTTAATTATTAAGTTCTCCACTCCTTTAGCTTGTTGATTTCAGTTTACTAGTTTTTCTTTTAAACCTTGGATGATTTAATCTTTCAGTTATAATAATGTTTGAAGTCAATTCTAGCATTATTGAGTTAGTAGTATTCATATTATACTCGTTCATATTGTTTCCGATTCATTCTGTTGGCTGCAATTATTTGCTTAATTTGCTTAGTAGTTTGAACCGTTAGCTAGTTGTGTTATTTAGCGCGGCGTTAAATCGTACAACATAGTAGCAACTAATTTAATTTGGGACTGCAATGATGTCGCTAGATTGAATTAGGAGTATAATTTGGTCTGACTAATTAATTGGTTAGGGTTAATGATGTCTTTCTAGTACTTAATGCAGTTAACTAATCTGCGGAACTTTGCAACTTGCGTAGAATTGGTTAGCTAGAACTGGTAGTCGAGCGGCTCGCTGCTGGTTAAAACTAAGGATTGATAGGGAGGATTTAGCGGCTAAGTTATCTACAGTTAACCTGTTATTGACTTAAATATTCGCTAGAGGAATCGACGAGTTAACTGAGTTATTAATTGAATCTGAGAAACATGTGCTTAAACGTCATACTTGCCTCACTAGTGAGTAGTAGGACTGGTATTAGCTTTTATTCTCCAATCGAAACATTAAATGAAACCCCCCCTTAATCGTACATAATGTTAATAGCCGTATATATATATAAGTTAGTGAATAATAGTACTATATAGTTAATTAGTTTTTCCAGTCTCTCCGTGGGATCGAACCTACTTATCCTTTACTATGTTATTATTTTTGAGGTTAAGATAGGTATTATAAATTATTAATTTGAATACGCTGAACGACACGTATCAGTTATAGTCTCTTTTTTGGTGATTTGCAGGTGGAATCACCATAGATGCGGATAATTGACATTCAATGGAAAAATTGATGTCTATACTTGGTCATTTTAATGAAGAAATGTAGTTATTTTATAGTTAACTTAGTTGTTTACTGAGAATAATCTTTTCTGGTATTTATAGTTATTGTAATGTAGAAAACTGAGTTTATTGTAATGTATAAACTCTGTTATTTGTATTTATTCTAATGTAGAAAACTCAGTTATTCTAATGTAGAAACTGTGGTATTCGTAGTTATTCCAATGTAGAAACTCATTTATTGTAATTTAGAAACTCAGTTCCTGTAATGTAAAAATCTGGTATTTGTAGTTATTGTAATGTAGAAAGTCAGTTATTGTAATGAGTAAATCGCGTTATTGTATTGAGATGAAATTCAAATATACCCAAATTTCTATCTTGTGTTTGTTTATCTTGTTTAATTACATAACTAGTCATTTCATTCAATCAATAATTGAGATTGGTTAATGCAATAGCAAAATCTGAAAAATGAAATAATATATATATAACAAGGTTAAAAAAAACCACTTACTTTCATTATATAACTATTTTGTTTCCAACACATTACATTTAAACATCTCCAACAAATTATATCTAAGCATCATCTTAATTACATCTAACAATAGTAACATCACAAATATTACATATATTTATCTCTATTCCAACATTTAAAAGTATTTTTTCCAACGAGAACTGTGTCTTGCCGTTATTTTCACGTTTCTTCCACCCATATTTCTTCTCGACGAGAACCAAGTCTTGCCTATTAATGAAAACTGAACTAGCAGACAACAAAAGCTCACTGAAAGAAATAAAAACAAAAAGGGGGTAAGTTATAAATAACTATGCAACTATAAGCAGATTATATAAGACCACAACAATAATTCCAAATTTAAATAACTAAGTTAAAACAATACAATAATTGAGATGTAATATTACTATAACCAACTTAAACAAATTATATAAGAAGATGCCATCTTACAACAACTCTAGTTTGAAATAACTAAGTTAAAACAATACAATAACTAAGTTTTAATAATACAATAACTCGGTTAAAGCAATATTATAATTGTTGTTAATAGATTAACACCCAACAAAAAAAAAGTAAGTACAAAATACAATAACTGAGTTTGAATAATACAATAACTCGGTCAAAATAATACAATAACTGTTGATAATCGAACACATCAAACAAAAGTAACGAATCAACAAAAATAAAACGGATATTAGATAAGAACGATAATGAAAACGCACAAATCAGATCTAGAAAAAACAAAATTAGTACCTTACCTATAGTGAACTTGAAGAGAAATACGAAGGTGAAGCGAAAGAGACAACAAAATCAATATGACGAAATCTCCCTAATTCGTGACAAATTTGAACGAGGATGACGAATATTGAATATGAAGATAGAGTTTGTAGCCTGCAATTTGAACGAATTTGATGAAAACCGAATTTGACAAGTTTGAACGATGTCGTCGTTCTTCTATGCAAAATGAAATACAATAATCCAATTATTGCATTGAAATAATTGAAACAACACAATACAATAATTGATTATTTCAGAGAAATAATAATGTGCCAAAAAACGAGAATAGTTACTCTAAAATAATATGTTGTTATTTCAATACTCATATTCAAGTATTTCAATGTTCATATTCAAGTATTTAAATATTCATAATCAAGTATTTCAATTTTAAGCTTGTAAACAAAGATATGAAAATAGCATGTGCCATTGAAGCAACAAAATTACTCAAAACACTTTCAACAACAACATGAAAATGCACTAATCGATCATGTAGAAAAGTGAATAAACTACGGAAATCAAAACTCAAAATCAGCAAAAAGAGCATGAAAAAAAGAATTAAAAAGTTAGAAAAGTGAAATTTAGGGTCGAGATCCGGTGAGAACCACTAGTATAATGAGAACTGTGAGAACCACTCACAGCCCTTAGCCCTTAGAAAAATATCCTAGAAAAATAAATGGTTGTTATCATACCACGATTTTAGTCCATACCCTCAATCATTTAACCAAGTCGATCTCCTTCCAATATTTTCCTCTCTGTCTGATCGCCTGCTTCCTCAAATTAAAGACGAGCTTCAATATTTTGTTGCTTTCTTCATCAATAGAGACGCAAATTTAACGCATCTTTTACCAATGTTGTAAATTCAATGAGGTTTGTTTAACTTTTCCATTATTTTCCCAGAAATTTAACTTTATTTATTTGATATTTGTTAATTCGTCAACATTTCATGGTGACAAATTTTTGATTTGAGTTGCATATAATTGGAGTAAAGAATTGAAATTGCTGACTTATGTTTATGAAATTAGGGTTTTATGTTCGTGAAATTGGTAAATTTACAGCAAGAAATTGGTAAATTAGGGGTTGGGGGAAATTGAGAAATTACATCAATTTGTTGAAATCGTGAATTTCTGAGCTCGGTCAATTTCGTGAATTAGGTACCATTGGTATGCATATGAAGTATAACAATCCATCTTTCAAAGTAACGTACCATATAGTAGCCAATGGGTAAGTCCGTCAAGGTTGCCGTGGAGACACAGTCTTGACACGAGCTTTTGTTCTGGTCACCACGACAGAGGAAGTTACTTTTTATTTGAATACAAACAAACAGCAATGAGATGGTTCATTTGAAAATTGCTTAATTTAGTATTTTAATTATTGATGATTGTTTATATCGATTTTGAGTTCGTAATTTTGTTGTGATCAGATGATTTACGCGGTGATTTGTATCCGAAAAGAGCGTCTTGCAAATGTTACTTCTTCACTGATTTGAAAGGATTAAGTCTTAAAAAGCTGAAATTTGGCGCTGCTCATAGGTTAAGTGATGTTCTTCGTCGTCGATTTCTCAGACTAGGTCTAATTTTGTTTTTCGTATATCGCGTTGATTTTAGTTTGAAGAAATGAAGAGGAATTATCTTATATATTTTGTGTTAAATTTGCTTCGTCTGATTTGCCTATTTCAGTGCGATTACATAAGATAATGAAGAATTCAATGAACAATTTGATTGATCGACGAAGCTATGCAGATTTGGAAACATGCAAGTATTGTCAATTTGTGATACTTTAAAGCATATTGATAGAATGTTACCTGCTTAATGAACTTGATGTGATATAGAAAACGTGCATGAATTGCATTTCCCTGTTTGTTGAGCTTTGGTGAAAGAGATTTGAGAATTCTCTGCCTTGCTGTAAACAGAATTGTACATGGAAGAGGAAATGGAATAACTTAAATTATCTGCTGAGTTATTTCTAGTGGATCTCTGCGAGACGGCTAATTCGGTTAGATGCCCATCCAATGTACTCATATGATATAGTTGCATGATGAACAAGTTGTAGGTAAAGTTGTATGATTAAAATCTGAAGCTTGTTTACGAATTCGTCAGAATATACCGCATTATGCCAGTTTTACGCATCAAACAGTGGACTTTATCCTAGGTATGTGCCTGTTGTTTATTTGTATTCAAATGAACCGTCTCATCTCTTTTTGAAGGACTAAAAGCAGAAGCTATATTGATGAACAAATTTATCAGTTTATAATATCTTTGATATAGTCATTACCGTTTAAACATTACGAATATATACATTTTACGCATTCAAAAGCCAATTAGCTCAAATGGTAGAGCATTGTGCTATGCACAAAATGTGGGTTCGACTCCCATATTGGCTATGAAATACCATTAGTCCTTTTACTTTAAGATTGAAAAATTATACTCCGTATGTAATTGGTAATCCTATTTCAAATATGGAATGTATGGTAATAGTTTTGATACATATGCTAGTCTTTGAAATGCTTGTCTTGAACATCTGATCACTGCGAAGCTAATTAAGCTATTACACTCGCTCATCATTCTCTTTGTTGATTCTCGCTTGAGTCTGATCATGGTCTACACGTCCCCGAATATGATGATGGCATCCTTAATCATAATTGTATAGTATTGCTCGGATCATGAGTTCATGACACTTTCCTATCATGAGATTATGCGATTTAATAGGCTATATGGGACTCGAACCCATACCTTTGTGCAAAATTTGCACATTGCTCTACCATTGAGCTAATAGCCTTTAAAATACGTTCAAGAAATACGAGCATGAAATAATGAGCATACCATAACACCAATTATTGCTCCAAAGAGTTAAAACACAAAAGCACCCACTAGAATAACTAGGCAAGTGCCATATCAGTTTGAAAAAGACATTAGACCGTCATGTACTGCTATTAAAAGCTCATATATAGACACTATTTGTAATACTACGGTTTTATGAGTCTCTGGGTACTCTATCGAGTAGGCCTTACTCTGTCGAGTAAGGGTGTGTTGCGTTTTAAAATAGTTTCTGACCTGTTGGGTACTCGATCGAGTAACGTAGATACTCGATCGAGTAAGGGGGCACTCGATCGAGTACCTTAGCTACTCGATCGAGTAGCCGGTTTACGGGGAATGATTTGACGGGTTTTGCTAATAACGCGAGTTTGATATAAAAGGTTTTCGTCAGTTTATTTAATCACTTTTAACCTTTCTAAACCCTTCAAAAGAAAAAGGAGTTACGTAGTTCTCTCTCGTCGCGTTGTTGGCAAATCCCCAAGGCTAGGAGTGTCGGATCATCTTGTTCTTTGCATCATAGTGTTCCTTGCGTCAAGGGTAAGATCTACATACCAATTTTATACTGTTTCTTTGAGTTTGTTTAAAACCCTAATTGGGTAGATTTGGGGGTTTTGGGAGGGTTATGTTGATTAGGTGATAATTGTATGATTATGTGTATAGGAGAAGGGTTCGTAGAGGAAAGGTTTTGAGACAATTTGCTAGATCGTCGATGTTTGTGTTGCATTCCGTAGGGTTTCCCTACTCGCATTAATTACATAATGTGTGATGATTGTTCTGTAATTAGTGATTGTTGATTGATTCAGACGGTTGTTGATGTTGTATTGTGATTGCTGATTGTTTGTCTCTGGTTCTCGAGATGCGTTCTCGGCTGAGTGGAGTCACTTGCGGGAGTGGCTTCACGCCCTAGTTTCGCCCTTCGTGGAACCCGCCACGGAAGGGGATGTGCACATTAATGGGACAGGTTTATCGCTCGGTATGATGAGCGGGGCTTAGGTGGGAACGGCCGCGGTCCCCCATCGCGGCGGGCTGGTCCAAAGGGACGATCGGTGACGGAGATTGATTGGAGTGGGTGTGATTGTGTGTGTGACTGTTTGAGCTATGTTGTTTGTTGTGTTGTTGGATCATATAAATTGTGTGATTAGTACTGACCCCGTTTAAATGTTTTAAAAACTGTGGTGATCCATTCGGGGTTGGTGAGCAGTTATTGAGCAGGTATGAGACGATGCGTATGGGATAGCTGGGATGAGTCACCACGTTGCAGTTTAGAAGTCTTCCGCTGTGTCTGACGCTTGATAGTATTTTGAAAGTAGATAGTTTTGAGATCTTGTATTTCTTTTTATCAGTTTGGTTTTGAACATGTAATCACTTAAACTATAATTACTTTTAAAGTACGTTTCTTTATTGTCTTATGATATTCATTGCCTCGGGCAACCGAGATGGTAGCATCCTTATAACTGAGTGGTCCTGGTAAGGCACTTGGAGTATGAGGGTGTTACACTATTTACAAGCACATGTATACTAAATAAAAAGCTCATATATAGACACTATTTACTAGCACATGTACACTAAATACCCATATACGTACACTAAAAACATTCATTTGTGCATAAAATAACAACATATATACAATACATTTAGAAATACATATTTATTTTTGAGTTATGCCTATGAAATCCATTAAAATAAACATACAAATTAAAAAATATAAAAATACACTATTTTGTCATAGGTGCACTGAAATGTTTTTCAACTATTATCAAGATATGTAATATTTACGCTAAAATGCCTTGTAGTTACATAAAAAGGCTGGTAAATACATTAAATCTCCTCTAGTAATTTCCCTCTGCCACTACCAAAATTTAAAACTGCATTGTAACATTTATCGAGAACAAACTATGAAATAATAAACTGCAAGGAAGTCGAGCAAACATACTGCTGTCTTCGGTCATTAGTAGACTCTTGAAATTCAATATCTCCTTGTTTTTGCTTTAACAGGTAGTGTTGCTCCAGCTAATAATGTTGTGGGAAGGCTCCTTGCTGAAATCACAAGATATAGCAATAAAAATTTCATTATCATGATCACCATAAAAAGATTTCAGCGCCTTTACTTTATGGTTATGGGCTACTCGCATTACAAGAGGACTTTGGGGTAAAGTCGGCTTTGTTTTATTAAATTATTTCTGTGATAAAAGAACTCGAGCGCTAGGAAGAGGGTCAAAACTTTTCTACAAACAGGAAAGTCGGGTGCAGAATTAGTAGTAGATAGTCCTGGCAAAACGGGTCAACGGGTCGGGCCAATTCGGGTCGGGTCAATACGGGTCTCTCGTTGACTTCGGGTTAAATCGGGTCGGGACGGGTCTTTTCGGGTTTCGGGTCTGTTTCGGGTTTGTTGTCGGGTCTGTTTCGGGTCAAGCGGGTCGGGTTGTTTCGGGTCGGGTCATTTTCGGGTCAGTGAATAATAGAGAAATAGCCATTTCAAGTCTTTTCAGTTCAATTAGAGTTATATTTTGTCGGGTCATTTTCGGGTTTGGTGGTTTCGGATCGGGTCATTTTCGGGACGAGCCAGTACGGGTCAAGCAAGCTCGGGTCATGTTCGGGTCGGGTCGGGTCAATTCGGGTTTTCGGGTCACATTCGGGTGATGTAGTTCGGGTTACTTCGGGTCTCGGGTCAACTTTTTCGGGTCGGGTCAATCGGGTCTAGTAGTAGATGACTATTTAATCTTCCCTTGTGACTTGATTAAATAACTTGAATAAACCTTAAAATCAGAAACCTCATTTGAAGAATTAGAAAAAGAAATGTCTGGGGACGGAATGATGTGTCCAGTTAGTTGTCACCAGTGCATTATTTCCCTAAAAGACATTCCTCTTATACAACATACAGAAAAAAAGAAATGTCATGATCCCTAATATACAGAAATGCATGAATAAAGGGTGATTATGTACCTGCTTCAAATTTAAGACCTAATCAGCATAAAAGTCCAAATTCCCAGCAAGTAATAGAAGAATAAATCGAGTGGAGTTGCTCAATAACCTAAATTAGTAAAAATGTGGATTTCTTTATGGTGAGCTACCAGCACTTCAATTCTGAAGTTTAACTTTAACTATAACCTGCTTTTTAACAGTTTAAGCATGCATCGCAATTCACAAGATTCATTTTACACGCATTGACTTACCTATGAAGCTATAAAACCACTAATTTATTAGCGAGACATTATTCACGGTTGTTTAATGCACATACATTGCTTTTTCATGCATCTATAAGGCTACCTCATGCACCGATAAGGCAATTGCACCCAAAATGTTTGCCATTCTTTTAGAACAGTAATTAGATGCAACTGAAAAACTTTTTAATGCACATATAACCTTATTTCATGCACATATAACCTTACTTCATGCACATATAATCTTATTTCATGCCCATATAACACTTATTTCATGCATGTACACGGCTGTTTGATGCACATATATTACTTTTTCATGCATCTACAAGGATACTTCATGCATTGATAAGTCTATTGCACACTAAACACTTTATTGGGGGTAATGAGAGTATGCTGATGTCGACATAGGTCTTGGCTCAAAAAGAAAAATTCTGAAATGTAATGAGATTTTTTTTACTAGAATCAGAAAAATAGCTACAAAAGGGGAAAGATCAAAATAGTTACGAAATGTAATGATAATTTTGACCCTAAGCTTCCAAAACCGAATGAATATAAGCATATTGACATGCTTAATAGCTCAAAACACAGAGCATATTTATGCTAAATCTGCAATGGTTAAACTCAAAATATAAACAATTTCAGCAACAAGTTGATACAATCCAGCTTAATTGAGGACGAAACATCGATTCCAACGCAGGAAACACAATAAGCGACATTTGAATAAGCAGAAAATAACTTGCTAATTAATAATCGAGTTCTCGAACTATTATAAACTGTATAAAAGTCATGCAATCAAAACCTGGAAATTTTTCTGAGCATAAAACTGATCAACAACAATAATTTATTTGTAAATTTTGTTATCAACTTTAGTTAATGTTAATTAATGCTAAATGTGGCTAGTACGGCCTTGTGAAATCTCCTATAAATTTCAGCCAAAAAAATAAATGGGCGTGTAGACAATGAAAACTTCTGATATACAAACAAAAGGAAGATTGGTAGATGGTAGAACACGAAACTAGAATGAAATTAGCAATACCTTACACCAAGTTGTTCAGAGTGTCGCAACAAAAAATGTCAACCAGTGATACGGTCGTTATGTACCAAAAATAAATACCTAAATATAACTAACAGAAGCTAGCGATAAGTAGGGTCGATCTCCACAGGAGGCGGTCACTATTCACTTGTCTACTTCGGTCTGTCTAATGTCACAATTAGGGGTTTTGATTGTGCTAACTAAACTAGATAGGCTAAGGCAAGAGTGATAAAGATGAGAGAAATTAACAGTAAGAGAAGGGAACTAGGATTTCGGGTCATCAATGAACGTCAGTCAATTGCAGTTAAGGTCATAGATTAGTCGATGTGTCGGTCTAAGGGGCAACGAATATCTCCTTTCGGTCTCAATTCACCCTAAAATGCTATTAGCTTAACTTCCGCCCTCACTAAAGCATCCTATTGTTCACTGCAGGTCTCACCCCTTCCAACCTTTCGGTCTAGGTCAAGGCTTACCTAAATTAAAAGGCTAATTGCTTCGAATCAACTAGCAGGATACAGTTATAGCAGCGATTAACAACAAAGACTAAAACAACAACAACGAATCTAATAACCTAATTAGCAATTAACATTAGTCCATTGAATCACCTAATCCTAGCAAAGAGATTAGGTAGACATGAATAAATAAGGAAGAGAATAAAGAGAGAAAGAACATAAAACATTAATTAAATAAAAGGGAAAGAGAGAAAGTTACAGTAGAAAGATCCGGAAATGAGAAAGTAATATTCAACAGTGGAAAAGGGAAAAAGTAACGTATGTGGTGTGTGTGAGAGAAGAGAGAGGAGAAGCCCCTAAACATGACGTCCTAACTTCCTATTTATAAGAAAATAGGATTTATTTGACCTAATGACGGAATAAAACTAAAAAGACCAAGCCCATAAGAGAATCCACTCGATCGAGTAGAAAATCTACTCGATCGAGTAAATCCTAAAATGCAACTACTCGATCGAGTAGAAAAAGGACTCGATCGAACATAATTGTACTCGATCGAGTACTTTCCAGCAACAATTTCCTGCTTTGCGCACTGAACTTCAAACGGCTGCCATTTATTCGTTACTTGGGCAAAAAAGGCTATTCCAGTGGCGTTGGAAAGCTAAGAGGACAAGCTTTCATCTCCAATTAGAATCACCTGAATATCAGTTGTAGAACTCGAGATATGGCTCTTCAAAGTAGGCACTAGCAATTTGAAGTTCTTCCTTTGCTCGCCTAGCTATCTTTCTTCTTTGCGCATCTCAAAATAGCTACATTCCCGCTCCAAATTCACTCTTCCTCCAAATTCATGCTAAAAGGACGGTAAAAGGCTCTATTTCACTACTTTCAGGTTCATTCCTGCAAATAAGACAAAACAAACCAAAGTAGCATATTCGGGGCATTTCGTAGCATAAACTACGATAAAAGCATAGAAATACGTGCATAAAAAGGCCTAAAAAGACTATATAAAATGCACGTATCAAATCTCCCCAAACCAAACCTTTACTCGTCCTCGAGTAAACTAAATGCAAACTAATGGAACGGAAAAGATAACTCAGAGCTAGCTACAAATGCCCACTTAAACCAATTTAATGCAAGCAACTAACACTTATAGCAAACAGTCAAATGCAAACGAGTTGTAAGATGTTTATAATAAAGCTGAACCGTCGACCTTGAAAGACCTTTAATAATGGACTCTCACGGGTCACTCTTCTCTCATGAAGCAAGAGTGAACATATATATGTAAGAGAGAAAGAAAAATAGTCGCACACCTAGACTACGACCCAAATAAACATGCATGCAACTAATATGATAGACAATTCTGACTACCGTACACACATTCCAATCAAACAAGATCTTGTCACAGCCGAGGGCTTACAAAAACATGGTAAAGTGAGACAATGGGTAAGAAAAGGCAAAACATTTATGGGAATGTGGAGGTATAGGTGATCAAGCTAGTACCTAAACAAAACCATATAGCAACATCCATTTCCAACTCAATTATGAAATTAAGCACATGCCCTTCATTTGGCACAAACTCACCAAACCGAACTGAAAATACTCCTCAATAAATGTAAATAAAACATAGGAGCGAAACCGTCTCATCAAACAACATCTTTTTTTTTCTTTTTCTTTCTATTTCTTTTTTCGGTTTCTTTTCTTCACATTTCTTTTCTTTTTTTCGAATTCTTTTTTTTTTTTTTTTTCATTTTTCACGTTTTTTTCATCATCCTCCCTTTCTTCATAGATTACCAACTCCGAATCATCAAATACAAGCCAAACTTGGCACAATGTAAAATATACCACAGAACAATCTAAACTAGCTTGACAAGACAGGCTAAATCTGGATGTAGTTAAGGGTCAAAAGGCAAATTTGGCTAATGTGGAGTTAAATGGGTAAAAATGAAAGAAAGGGAAATTGTTAGCACTTCCCTCCATGTGACACCAACCACTAACCCGAATGTATGAAGGCAAAAAGCAATTGAATTTCATATACGTGCAAATTGATGAACATGCTATGCAAGGAGTAAACTACTCACAATCCTACACGAAACCGGTCATAAATGACACCAGTTTATAAGGCTCTAATCCTTAGAATATATAAGTAGGTTGCCACAATTTCAGGTCAAGTCTATTTGTTCAGCTAAATTTAAACATTAACTCGTAGATATGCAAAAAGACAATGCTAAAAGATAATAGTTTAATGCAAGGCTTAAGCAAAAAGACAAATTACAGTGCAATTTCATCATTGAAATCTACCATTCCGACTCAACCTATATGCAAAAATAAACGTGAAATTTTTGAAATTTTCAATTTTTTATGAGATTTTAAATTTTATATGAAAAATAAACAACAATGCATACGGAAATTAAACGTGATAACAGAAATGCAAATAAAAACAAGATGCAGACACAGATATGGATGCATAACCTCCCCACACCAAACCGTACAATGCCCACATTGTACCAAAACATGGAAAGGAAACGCAAACTAAAAGAAAGAGAGTAAATACGGAAAGCTCACAAGATTGCGCGAAGAAGGGACCTCCCGAAACCAGCCAGCAACGTGGGAGGTCGCTAAACAGCTCAAATATCGTCACAGGAAGCGAATCCAAGCAATGGGCGTCCAAAACAGCTCGATCGAGAGGAATAGTGGTCGATCGAGTTGTTCTCTCTTCGCAGGCACTCGATCGAGTAGAATGTAAGCACTCGATAGAGTAAAACAGCAACAAAAGTTCTCGATCGAGTACAAAAAGTACTCGATCGAGTGATCCTTAGTGTATTCCTGCAAAAGACGCAATACAAACAGCCCACAAAACAAACAAAGCAAGCATACTGATATAGTCTATGGTACGAAGACCAATTATTACAACTAAAACTGAAATAAAATGCAATGCAATTAAAAATAAATCTCCGGATTGACTTCCGGGTAGCGCTAGTTTCAGACAGGTCCCAGCTCGACCTTCTTTTCCAACAGCCGCTCCAATCAGTCATAATCAAAACAGCTCAAAGCTCTTAGCATGAGATCATACATACATCTGCGCATGTGCTACACAAGAGCATAAGTAGCACAAAAGTATAATGATAAAATAGGAAATTGAAATAATTAATCGTTTAAGCCTGACAAATTTCCTATGAGAGCTCCTAAATTTATCCACAAAATAGAGGAGCCCAGGAGCAATTGACAATAAAGTAGGGTCCCATTTCAGATTAACGAAATTGAAACGATAAGGACGGCGAAAAATCGTTAAATTAATTGACCTACTGGGGAGGGGTAAGGCATTAGAATGCGAAGCATAAGTCAAGTGAGGCAATGTACTATTTAAACAAACAATAATAAAATTATCGTTTACTACCTCGGGTTGGTCGCCCTTAATGACGGAATCATTGACAAAGAAGATTACCTCTTCCGTGCTAGGAGCAATTACCGACTCAGCTGCTTCCTCGTCACTCTCCTCAGTGGATTTCATCCCGTAAATCGCTGCCTCAAGTGCATCCAACTCGGCTTTGAATAGGGGAGATTCACCGTATCCATTATCATCATCAAAATCGTCGTCTAGAACAAACCCACATGACGAATCAATGCTCTCGCTGGCCTGACTACTCGATCGAGTAGAATTGTCATTCGATCGAGCACTTTCTTCCTGATTTTCACTCGATCGAGTGCTTTGAACTACTCGATCGAACGGTTTTTCTGGAAATTCACTCAATCGACTAATATAAGTCACTCGATCGAGTGATTCTTCCTGTATAGTGCTGAAATCCTCGTGTAAGGCATTGAAATATGATAGAAATTCGTAATCCGAGTCATAAAAATCATCCTCAGCATTGGGCAACACGGTTTCTTCACGGGAAAAACCGCTCTCGGCAAATTATACCTCTTCTGGTTGCCTATTATCCGACTCAGCAGCTAGCTGAGCTATTTCAGACTCGAGCTTATCAAATCGCGAACAAGTGTCTCTATCACCTTCTTGCACTTGGAGTGCAAACGCCTTCATCAAAGATTTCAGCTCCGCAATCTCTTCTTTCTGTTATCAGGAGGAATTTGTTGTTGCGGTGGCCAGACAAACGGAGGCTCTTGGTAGCCTCGTTGATAGGGTAGATGCGGCGGCACAACTACAGAGGAATGGCTAGCTCGTCCCCAAAGCCTGAACTCGAGGATCTCGTCAGTTTCTGCCATGCAAAGGGCTGCATTGTGCTCAGCAGCACCACATCAACCACAGTAAATCACCTGCTACGCCATATAATGGGACATAGGTGATGGGTCAAAGGTACTCATGCCTTCCCTTTGACGATCTTTCACCTAGAACTGTCTAGGTAGAACCTGTAAGGCCTATCAAAACAGCACTAAAGGAAAAGATTAGAACGGCCTCAAGGGAAAAATCCCCTGAGGCTAAAAAAAAACAGATGCAATTAAACAAATAAATAAATAGTTGCCTCCCCGGCAACGGCGCCAAAATTTGATACGGTCGTTATGTACCAAAAATAAATACCTAAATATAACTAACAGAAGCTAGCGATAAGTAGGGTCGATCTCCATAGGGAGGCGGTCACTATTCACTTGTCTACTTCGGTCTGTCTAATGTCACAATTGGGGGTTTTGATTGTGCTAACTAAACTAGATAGGCTAAGGCAAGAGCGATAAAGAAGAGAGAAATTGACAGTAAGAGAAGGGAACTAGGATTTCGGGTCATCAATGAACGTCAGTCAATTGCAGTTAAGGTCATAGATTAGTCGATGTGTCGGTCTAAGGGGCAACAAATATCTCCTTTCGGTCTCAATTCGCCCTAAAATGCTATTAGCTTAACTTCCGCCCTCACTAAAGCATCCTATTGTTCACTGCAGGTCTCACCCCTTCCAACCTTTCGGTCTAGGTCAAGGCTTACCTAAACTAAAAGGCTAATTGCTTCGAATCAACTAGCAGGATACAGTTATAGCAGCGATTAACAACAAAGACTAAAACAACAACGACGAATCTAATAACCTAATTAGCAATTAACATTAGTCCATTGAATCACCTAATCCTAGCAAAGAGATTAGCTAGACATGAATAAATAAGGAACAAGAATAAAGAGAGAAAGAACAATAAACATTAATTAAATAAAAGGGAAAGAGAGAAAGTTACAGTAGAAAGATCCGGAAATGAGAAAGTAATATTCAACAGTGGAAAAGGGAAAAAGTAACGTATGTGGTGTGTGTGAGAGAAGAGAGAGGAGAAGCCCCTAAACATGACGTCCTAACTTCCTATTTATAAGAAAATAGGATTTATTTGACCTAATGACGGAATAAAACTAAAAAGACCAAGCCCATAAGAGAATCCACTCGATCGAGTAGAAAATCTACTCGATCGAGTAAATCCTAAAATGCAACTACTCGATCGAGTAGAAAAGGACTCGATCGAACATAATTGTACTCGATCGAGTACTTTCCAGCAACAATTTCCTGCTTTGCGCACTGAACTTCAAACGGCTGCCATTTATTCGTTACTTGGGCAAAAAAGGCTATTCCAGTGGCGTTGGAAAGCTAAGAGGACAAGCTTTCATCTCCAATTGGAATCACCTGAATATCAGTTGTAGAACTCGAGATATGGCTCTTCAAAGTAGGCACTAGCAATTTGAAGTTCTTCCTTTGCTCGCCTAGCTATCTTTCTTCTTTGCGCATCTCAAAATAGCTACATTCCCGCTCCAAATTCACTCTTCCTCCAAATTCATGCTAAACGGACGGTAAAAGGCTCGATTTCACTACTTTCTAGTTCATTCCTGCAAATAAGACAAAACAAACCAAAGTAGCATATTCGGGGCATTTCGTAGCATAAACTACGATAAAAGCATAGAAATACGTGCATAAAAAGGCCTAAAAAGACTATATAAAATGCACGTATCAACCAGCATCTTCAAACCCACTTGATTTAATCATCAATTTTGGCAGTCAATTTCAACCAAAATCAAATTCTTTTATATTCTAACACTAAGGTTAGAAAATGAGTTTGGATAAAGCATTTGTTAAATGCTTGAAAGAATGAAGAAAGTTCATTCACCTGGAATTAAAGCATTCTATAATTAGGTAAAATTTGGGGGAAATAATTAGGGTTCAATTTCTTTGAATTAGGTAAAATTTGGGGGAAATAATTACCTGGAATAGGAACAATTCAGCAATAGTGACTCTTTTTGGGCAAGAGTGGTCGTCTCGTCGCCAATTCATGTCGCCATAGGAAGGTGACAACGCTGGTCGATGGTTGGAAATGAAGGAAATAGACACTGATAATTGTAGAGAGAGAAAAAAAAGACGAGAGAGAATAAGTTTTGGTAAAATGAGGGGATTGGAATAGTTTTGGGTGGGAGTGGTTGGTTATGCAAGATTTTTCAAGTAACATAAATTAATCGCGTCGTCCATTCAGCATTAGATCGAAGGGCTGTGAGTGGTTCTCACGGTTCTCATTATCCTAGCGGTTCTCACAGGATCCCGAATATATATATATATATATATATATATATATATATATATATATATATATATATATATATATATATATATATATATATATATATATATATATATATATAGAAAGGATCATGTAAGTCCACCATATATCTTTAAGTCCATAAGTTCTATTAAGAGCCTTTGGATGGTGAAAATGGATGGCCAAGATCAATCCCCAAAAAGTGTGTTTAATGGTTAATCTCACCATCTTTCTCCTCCCTCACTAATCTATCCTAATTAATCACTAATTTACTATATATTTGTTTTCCACTCACCCATTTCCCTCTCATCTTACATATTTCACTTCTCTCTTCTCTCAAACCCCAAATAAAAAAACCCAAAAAAATAAAAAAAACCCAAAAAATCCAAATAAATAAAAAACCCAAAATATCCAAATAAATAAAAAAACCCAAAAAATCCAAATAAATAAAAAACCCAAAAAATTAAAAAACCAAAAAATCAAAACCCAAAAAAATACAAAACCCAAATATATCATTCATTCATTTCTTCTTCATTCACCACCACCCACCACTACTCCACCCGACACCCCACCGCCACCCACACCCACCGCCACCACCACCACTGCCGCCGGTAATTTTATAAATTCGTTTTTTTTCTTTTTTTTTTGTTTTCAGATTTTGTGTTAAATTTATTTCCGTCACTTATTTTTTTTTATTTTTTTTTCAGATTTTGTGTTAAATTTGTTGTTTGGGGTCGGTTTATTTTATTTGTTAATTTTTGTTGTTATTTATTCTTTTCAAATCTCTTCTTGTTATACGTTTTTTTTTAAGATTTCGGGTTTTAAATCTCGTTTTTTTTGTGAGATACTTTTTTTTCATCTAAGATCTACTAAAATATTTTTCATAAAATTTGTTGTTTTAATCTTAGCTATATAAAATTTCTTATAATTTGTTGATTTTAATCTTATATTTCACATTTTTATATAAAAATGATATAAAATGACTAAAGTTACACAGTTATGGGCAAAAGTTATACTGTTATGGACTAAAATTATACAAAAATGGACTAAAGTTATACAAAAATTGACAAAAGTTATACAAATATGGACTAAAGTTATACAAATAAGGACTAAAGTTATACAAAAATTGACTAAAGTTATACAAATATGGACTAAAGTTATACAAAAATGGTCTAAAGTTATACAAAAATGAACTAAAGTTATACAAATATGGACTAAAGTTATACAAATAAGGACTAAAGTTATACAAAATGGACTAAAGTTATACAAAACGTATAACTCTACTCAATAAATGTATAACTTCTACTCAGTAAATGTATAACTCTAGTAACAATATGAGTAAATTCTACTCAACGAATGTATAACTCTAGTAGGAATGTGTATAATTTCTACTCAACGAATGTATAACTCTAGTAACGATATGAGTAACTTCTACTCAACGAATGTATAACTCTAGTAGGAATGTGTATAACTCAATAAATGTATAACTTTAGTCCATTTTTGTATAACTTTAGTCTATTTTTGTATAACTGATACGTGCATTTTATATAGTCTTTTTAGGCCTTTTCATGCACGTATTTCCATGCTTTTATCGTAGTTTATGCTACGAAATGCCCCGAATATGCTACTTTGGTTTGTTTTGTCTTATTTGCAGGAATGAACCAGAAAGTAGTGAAATCAAGCCTTTTACCATCCGTTTAGCATGCATTTGGAGGAAGAGTGAATTTGGAGCGGGAATGTAGCTATTTTGAGATGCGCAAAGAAGAAAGATAGCTAGGCAAGCAAAGGAAGAACTTCAAATTGCTAGTGCCTACTTTGAAGAGCCATATCTCGAGTTCTACAACAGATATTCAGGTGATTCCAATTGGAGATGAAAGCTTGTCCTCTTAGCTTTCCAACGCCACCGGAATCGCCCTGTTTTCCCAAGTAACGAAGAAATGGCAGCCGTTTGAAGTTCAGTGCGCAAAGCAGGAAATTGTTGCTGGAAAGTACTCGATCGAGTACAATTTTACTCGATCGAGTCCTTTTTCTACTCAATCGAGTAGTTGCCTTTTCTGATTTACTCAATCGAGTAGATTTTCTACTCGATCGAGTGGTTTAAGCTCTAGTTTACTCGATCGAGTGGTTTTAAATTACTCGATCGAGTGGATTCTCTTATGGGCTTGGTCTTTTTAGTTTATTTCCGTCATTAGGTCAAATAAATCCTATTTTCTTATAAATAGGAGAGTTAGGACGTCAGTTTGAGGGGGCTTCTCCTCTCTGATTATTTCGAATACACTGTCCCTGTTACTTTGGTTCTTCCTTATTTCTGGATCATTAATTCAGTAATTCATTCCTCCCTTTTACTCTTGTTTAATGCTTATTTCTTCTTTATTTCTTGTTCTTGCTTATTTAATTATGTCTAGCTAATTCCCTTAATATGGTAGGACTAGGGAAACCGTGGTAGCAATATGTTAGGATCGACATGATTAGATTAGTTTTGCGACAAGAATTGTATTAAGCAATATAATTGTGATTAGGTTGAATGAATGCATGTAGGAGACCGATTTATTTAGTTACCCCCGACCTGGATCGAAAGATTGGAAGGGAAGGCTTGCTTAATTACAATAGGTGATACCAAATTAGGGCGAAAGTTAAGTTAGGGAGACCCTAGGGCGATTAGAGACCGAAAGGGTATACTCGTAGGTTTAAGGACCGAAAGGTGACGACCTCGCTCTTGTTATCATTAATTTAATCGACTCAGTTGACCCGATAGTGTAGCTGCCACGGTAGACCGATTCCTAGCATATTTCCCTGTTTTATCTGATTTACCCTTGTATTTCTTCATTATTTTCTCTTATTCATTTCCCTCTTGCTTTAGCCTCATTAGTTTAGTCAAAACAATCAAAACCCCCAACCGTGACATCAAACAGATAAAATAGACAAGTAGATAGTAAACCGCCTCCCTGTGGAGATCGACCCTACATACCGCTGAGTTCTGTTAGTAGTAGCTAGGTATTTATTTTTGGTACTGAAACGACCGTATCAAATTTTGGCGCCGTTGCCGGGGAGGCAACTATTTATTTATTTGTTTAATTCTGTCTGTTTTTAGCCTCAGGGGATTTTTCCCTTGAGGCCGTGCTAATCTTTTTCTTTAGTGCTGTTTTGATAGGCCTTACAGGTACTACCTAGACAGTTCTAGGTGAAAGATCGTCAAAGGGAAGGCTTGAGTACCTTTGACCCGTCACCTATGTTCCATTATATGACACATCAGGTGATTTACTGCGGTAGATGTGGTGCTGCTGAGCACAATGCAGCCTTTTGCATGGCAGAAAATGACGAAGTTTACGCGTTCCAGCAGCGCAGTCGAGCTAGTCAAGCAACTGTAGTTGTGCCGTCACATCCACTCTATCAATGGCCACCGCAACAAGATCCTCCTGATATACAGAAATAAGAGATTGCAGAGCTGAAATCTTTGTTGGAAATACTTACATCCAAAAGGCAAGAGAGTGATAGACGTATGGAAGCTCAATTCATTGAGCTGGAGTCACAAATAGCTCAGCTAGCTGCTGAGTCGGATAGTAGGCAACCAGAAGAGGTGTACTTTACTGAGAACGGTTTTTCCCATGAAGAAACCGTGTTGCCCAATGCTGAGGATGTTTTTTATGACTCGGATGACGAATTTCTATCATATTTCACTGCCATACACGAGGATTTCAGTGCTGTACAGGAAGAATCACTCGATCGAGTGACTTATATTTGTCGATCGAGTGATTTTACAGAAAAACCGTTCGATCGAATGGTTCAAAGCACTCGATCGAGTGAAAATCAGAAGGAAAGTCCTCGATCGAGTAATAATTCTGCTCGATCGAGTGAGTTGGCCAGCGAGAGCAATGATTTGTTACTTGGGTTCGTTTTAGACGACAATTTTGATGATGACAACGGTTATGGTGAGTCTCCCCTTTTCAAGGCCGAGCTGGACGCACTTGAGGCTGAGATTTACGGGACAAATTCCACTGAGGGCAACGAAAGGACAGCTGAGTCGGTATTTGCTCCTAGCACAGATGAGGTATTACATTCTTTTGTCGATGATTCCATTGAGAGCAACCTACCTGAGGTAATTAGCGATAATTTTATTATTGTTATTCAAAGTACATTACCTCGTTTGACTCGTGCTATTTCTTTTTATGCTATACCCTCTCCCAGTCGGTCAGTTAATTTAACTGTCTTTCACCGTACTTATCATCACAAAATTGTTAATCTGAAATGGAGCCCTAGATTATCATTAATTGCTCCCGAGTTCCTTTATTTTGTGGACAAATTTAGGAGCTCTCATAGGAAATTTGTTAGACTTAAATGTTTACATACTTTTATTTCCTATGCTTGTATTCCACTGTGGTGCTACTTACATTTTTGTGTAGCACATGCACATATGTACGATCTCATGCTGCGCGCTTTGAGCTATTTTGATTGTGATTAATTAGAGAGGCTCGAAGAAAAGAAGGTCGAGCTGGGACCTGACTGAAGCCAGCGCTACCCGGAAGGCAATCCGGAGATTTATCTTTAATTATTTTGCATTTTATCTCCTTTTAGTTGTAATAATTGGTCTTCGTACCATAGACTATTTTAGTATGCTTGTTTTGTTAGTTGCGGGCTGTTTTTATTTGCGTTTTGCAGGAACACACTGAGGATCACTCGATTGAGTACTTTTTGTACTCGATCGGGCACTTTTGCTGCCAAAACCTCTCGATCGAGTGATTATTTTACTCGATCGAGCACCTGCAAAGAGAGAACTACTCGATCGACCTAATTTCCTTTCGATCGAGCAGTTTTAGACGCCCAGTTCACTTGGTCGATCACTGTTCAACTGCCATCGAGTGTCTTTGACTTGGATTAGCTTCCTGTGATGATATTTGGGCTATTTAGCGACCTCCCACGTTGCTGGCTGGTTTGGGGAGGTCCCTTATTCACGCTATCTTGTAAGCTTTCCGTATTTACTCTCTTTCTCTTTCAGTTTGCATTTCCTTTCCATGTTTTGGTACAATGGGGGCATTGTACGGTTTGGTTTGGGGAGGTTATGCATCCATATCTGTGTCTGCATCTTGTCTTTAATTACATTTATGTTATCACGTTTAATTTATGTATTGCATTGTTTTTATTTTCATATAAAATTTAAAATCTCATAAAAATTGAAAATTTTCAAAAAATTAGTAAAAATTCAAAAATTTCACGTTTATTTTTGCATATAGGTTGAGTCGGAACGGTAGATTTCAATGATGATATTGCACTGCAATTTGTCTTTCTGCTTAAGCCTTGCAATAAACTATTATTCTTTTTAGCTTTGTCTTATTGCATATCTACGAGTTAATGTTAAATTTAGCTGAACGAATAGACTTGACCTGAAATTTTGGCAACCTACTTATATATTCTAAGGATTAGAGCCTTATAAACTGGTGACATTTGTGACCAGTTTCTTGTAGGATTGTGAGTATTTACTCCTTGCATATCATGTATCATCAATTTGCACATATATGAAATTCAATCGCTTTTTGCCTACATACATTCGGGTTAGTGGTTGGTGTCACATGCAGGGAGGTGCTTACAATTTCCTTTTCTTTCATTTTTACCCATTTAACTCCACATTAGCCAAATTTGCCTGTTGACCCTTAGCTACATCCAAATTTAGCCTGCCTTATCAAGCTAGTTTAGTGTGTTTTTGCGGTATATTTTTCATTGTACCAAGTTTGGCTTGTATCTGTTGATTCGGATTTGGTAATTTATGAAGGAAGGGAGGATGATGAAAAAAGACGTGAAAAAGAAAAAAGACATGAAAAATGAAAAAAAAAAAAGAAATTCGGAAAAAGAAAGATAGAAAAACGAAAAGAAAGAAACCGAAAAAATAGAAAAAAAGGATTTCGAAAAAAAAAAGATTTTGTTTGATGAGACGGTTTCACTCCTATGCCTTATCTATATCATTTGAGGAGTATTTTCAGGTCGGTTTGGTGAGTTTTATGCCAAATATAGGGCATTGTGCTTATTTCATAATTGAGTTGGAAATGGATGTTGTCATGTGGCTCTGTTTAGGTACTAGCTTGATCACCTATACCTCCACATTCCCATAAATGTTTTGCCTTTTCTTACCCATTGCCTCACTTTACCATATTTTTGTAAGCCCTCGGCTGTGACAGGACCTTGTTTGGTTGGAATGTATGTACGGTAACTAGAATTGTCTATCATATTAGTTGCATGCATGTTTATGTGGGTCGTAGTCTAGGTGAGCGACTATTTTTCTTTCTCTCTTACATATATATGTTCACCCTTTGCTTCATGAGAGAAGAGTGACCCGTGAGAGTCCATAATTAAAGGTCTTGCAAGGTCGACTGTTCAGCTTTATTATAAACATCTTACAACTCGTTTGCATTTGACTGCTTTGCTATAAGTGTTAGTTTGCTTGCATTAAACTGGTTTAAGTGGGCATTTGTAGCTAGCTCTGAGTTATCTTTTCCGTTCCATTAGTTTGCATTTAGTTTACTCGAGGACGAGTAAAGGTTTGGTTTGGGGAGATTTGATACGTGCATTTTATATAGTCTTTTTAGGCTTTTTCATGCACGTATTTCCATGCTTTCATCGTAGTTTATGCTACGAAATGCCCCGAATATGCTACTTTGGTTTGTTTTGTCTTATTTGCAGGAATGAACCAGAAAGTAGTGAAATCAAGCCTTTTACCGTCCGTTTAGCATGCATTTGGAGGAAGAGTGAATTTGGAGCGGGAATGTAGCTATTTTGAGATGCGTAAAGAAGAAAGATAGCTAGGCAAGCAAAGGAAGAACTTCAAATTGCTAGTGCCTACTTTGAAGAGCCATATCTCGAGTTCTACAATTGATATTTAGGTGATTCTAATTAGAGATGAAAGCTTGTCCTCTTAGCTTTCCAACGCCACCGGAATCGCCCTGTTTGCCCAAGTAACGAAGAAATGGAAGCCGTTTGAAGTTCAGTGCGCAAAGCAGGAAATTGTTGCTGGAAAGTACTCGATCGAGTACAATTTTACTCGATCGAGTAGTTGCCTTTTCTGATTTACTCGATCGAGTAGATTTTCTACTCGATCGAGTGGTTTAAGCTCTAGTTTACTCGATCGAGTGGTTTTAAATCACTCGATCGAGTGGATTCTCTTATGGGCTTGGTCTTTTTAGTTTATTTCCGTCATTAGGTCAAATAAATCCTAATTTTTTATAAATAGGAGAGTTAGGACGTCAGTTTGAGGGGGCTTCTCCTCTCTGATTATTTCGAATACACTGTCCTTGTTACTTTGGTTCTTCCTTATTTCCGGATCATTAATTCAGTAATTCATTCCTCCCCTTTACTCTTGTTTAATGCTTATTTCTTCTTTATTTCTTGTTCTTGCTTATTTAATTATGTCTTGCTAATTCCCTTAATATGTTAGGACTAGGGAAACCGTGGTAGCAATATGTTAGGATCGACATGATTAGATTAGTTTTGCGACAAGAATTGTATTAAGCAATATAATTGTGATTAGGTTGAATGAATGCATGCAGGAGACCGATTTATTTAGTTACCCCCGACCTGGATCGAAAGATTGGAAGGGAAGGCTTGCTTAATTACAATAGGTGATACCTAATTAGGGCGAAAGCTAAGTTAGGGAGACCCTAGGGCAATTAGAGACCGAAAGGGTATAATCGTAGGTTTAAGGACCGAAAGGTGACAACCTCGCTCTTCTTATCAATAATTTAATCGACTCAGTTGACCCGATAGTGTAGCTGCCACGGTAGACCGATTCCTAGCATATTTCCCTGTTTTATCTGATTTACCCTTGTATTTCTTCATTATTTTATCTTATTCATTTCCCTCTTGCTTTAGCCTCATTAGTTTAGTCAAAACAATCAAAACCCCCAACTGTGACATCAGACAGATAGAATAGACAAGTAGATAGTAAACCGCCTCCCTGTGGAGATCGACCCTACTTACCGCTGACTTCTGTTAGTAGTAGCTAGGTATTTATTTTTGGTACTGAAACGACCGTATCAATAACTTTAGTCATTTTCGATTAATTGACTAAAGTTATACAAATATCTACATTAGGAATGTGTTGAACTTCTACTCAATGAATGTATAACTCTAGTAACGATATGAATAACTTCTACTCAACGAATGTATAACTCCAGTAGAAATGTGTGTAACTTCAATGAAAGTATAACTTTTATTTTCTCATTTCTCTTTGTTGACAAATGAAAAAAAAATATAAGTATAACAACAAAAAATAACAAATAAAAACCAACACTATAAATTTGAATTTATATAAGTACTGTTTGTATAAATTTAGTCCATTTTTGTATAACTTTAGTCCATATTTGTATAACTTTAGTCAATTTTTGTATAACTTTAGTCGATTTTTGTATAACTTTAGTCCATATTTGTATAACTTTAGTCCAAATTTGTGTAACTCTAGTCCAAATTGTGCAACTTTAGTCCAAATTTGTAAAACTTTTATATTTCAAATTTGAATAGGACTGAAGTTATAGTATTAATGATTAAAGTTATAACCTTAAAGAAATTGAGCTAAAATTTTGAAAAATGACATTAAAGTTTATGTAACTTTAATGTTTGAAGTGTATAATTTTAGTCATAAATAGTGTAACTTTAGTAGTAGATTGTATTACTTTAGTAGTATTCATATATAGATCTGAAAATTCAAAATAAAAAAAAGTTAACAAATGTAAATCCATAATAACAAAAACCCGTTAATCCAACCAAAAAACCCATAAATCTAAAAAAAATCAAATAACAAAATCATATATGAAATCTGAAATTAATATATACGAAATCTGAAAAAACAAAAACTCAAATAGCAAAATAACAAAATCAAAAACAAAAAACAATATATACGAAATTTGAAATTAATAAAAAAAAAAATAAAGCAAAAAAAATGAAAACTAACAGCACAAACAAATGATTCACCATCAACAACAAACAAAACAAGATCTGAAAAATCAAAAACCACCACCATATGACCGCCACCACAACCGACCCCCACCACACCAGTACAAAGACGAAAGGAGGACGGGAAGAAGGTGGTGGCGGCGTGAGGGGCTGCCGTGGTGGATCAGAGAGAGAAGAAGGAGGAAGTAGATGCGGTATAACTTTAGTTGTAAATAGTATAACTTTAATGTTTTAAGGGTATAACTTTAATTGCAATAATATAACGAATTTAGATCTGAAAAATTAATAAATCTAAAAAACCAACAACAACACACAAAATTAATAAATCTGAAAAAATAAAATCTAAAAATAAAGAACTCAAATTTGAAAAAAAAAACATCAAATCTGAAATTATAAAAACCAACGACACAACAAAATTAACAAAATCAAATCTGAGTTGGAAGAGAAAAATACAAGTAAGAATACATTTGACATTTTTCTATCTTAATATGCATACAGAATACCGTCATCTTAAAAAGACTTATGATTGAAAAGACGAAATGGACGAACCAACAACATTAAATTCCCAAACTATGGATAATGACCCGTCAACATACACCAATCCCATGTTTGGTGTTACCCTACTCACTTCATTGTCAAATGATATTAATTATTATTATTAGAAAAAAAATAAAAAAAATAAGAAGAAGAGTAGTGGCAACCGCGGTATAGGAGAGGAGGACGGAGGACGAAGGTGGCAGAAGGAGGAGGGAGGCGGCGAGATCTGGTTGTGTGTGGTGTTTCTGGTGGGATGTGGCGGCAGACGCGACAAGGAGAGGAGGAGGGAGGCAGAAGGAGGAGGGAGTGGAGGAAGGTGTTGATGGGCGCGCGGTTTATGGGTGGTGACGGGGTGAGTTGTGTTGTCGGGTGGAGGGAGGTGGCCGTGGGGAGTAGTGTTGGTGTCGTGAGTGGCGGTCGTTGGTAGTGGTGGGTCGTGGAGTGGTGGTCGCGGGGTGGTGGTCGTGGGATGGTGGTCGTGTCGGTTGGGGCTGGACCGTGGGGTGGCGTGTCGGGATGAGGGAAGGAGGGTGGTTTTTTGGTTTTTTATTTGTTGGGAATTTTAGGGAAAATGGGTTTTTTGTTTTGGTTTTTTTTTTGTTGGGAATTTGAGAGAAAATGGGATATAGTGAGAGAGTGGAAGGGTGGGATAATGAGAGGAGAGATTAGGAGAGGGTGAATGTTTAAGGATTTGGAATGATTAGGGGAGGTAATTAGAGGAGATTAATTTGTGACCTTTCATTTAGATGCAATCTCATCCATCCATCCCATACATCTAATGGTCCATATGAGGACTTAGGGACTCATTATATATGAGGACTTACGAACTGCTTCTCTCTCTCTCTCTCTCTCTCTCTCTCTATATATATATATATATATATATATATATATATATATATATATATATATATATAGTAATAAGATCAACTAAGTCCTCCTCTTACATGTGAGTCCATAAGTTCCATTGTCTACCCTTAGATCATGTGTTTGAATGACTTAGATTAAAAGTAAAAAGCAACTATTAATATTATTCTAATGGCTAAAACAATTACCTCTCTCATCCTACCTCTTCATAGGTTATGAGCATGCATGCAGGTTGTCAATCAAACATCATACACGTCCCACTGCCTTCCCCCCATTTCTCATTTCACTCATTTATTCAAAATTAAATTTCCAAAATATTTCCCCCAAATTAAACCCCAATAATATCAACCGTCTAAGAAAGAAACTGCTCTCAAAATCTCCCAATTCTATCGCTTTTTTGTTACCTTATTATCGGTTTCTTCTCCATTTTCTTCACTCACTTGCAACCTGCCATTTTCGTCCATTTTCTTCACTCACTTGTAGGTTATAAAGGTAATTTTTTTTTTGGTTTTTAGTGTTTCATTATTTTTTCTCTTCATTTATTTTGATTAGACGTTTTTTTTTTAATTTATTGGGCATTGTTATGTAATTGCCATTCACCATTGTTGTTGTACTATTCTATTTGATCAGTGTATTGGCTTACTTCATTTTGATTACCCAATTATTTTTAGCACATTTAGGACATTTACTTATCTATTTTAGCACATACATTCAGTGTGTTATGTTGTACTATTCCATTGAAGCACAAGCATTCAGATTTTTAACCTTTCATGTTAATTGAGATTACCCAGATATTTTAGCACTTTTTGATTGTTATGTTCATATTCATTCAGATTACCCAAAGTTTTTTGAAAAATCACACTTTTGTTGCTTACAATTACTCTTTCTCTGTTAAAATTACAGTTTTGTCGCTCAAAATCACATTTTTTTTGTTAAAATTACACTTTTGATGATTAAAATTACACTTTTGTCTGATAAAATTACACTTTTAACCGTTAAAATTACACTTGTACCTGTTAAAATTATACTTTTGTTGCTTAAAATTTCACTTTTCTGTTAAAATAACACTTTTGTCTGCTAAAATAACACTTTATGCTGCTACAATTACACTTTTTTTTTGTTAAAACTACACTTTTGTCTGTTAAAATAACACTTTATTTTGTTAGAATTACACTTTTGTCTGCTAAAATTACACTTTCTTTTGTTAGAATTACACTTTTGTCTGTTAAAATTACACTTTATTTTGTTAGAATTACACTTTTGTCTTCTAAAATTACACTTTATGCTGCTACAATTACACTTTTTTTTGTTAAAATTACACTTTTGTCTTTTAAAATTACAATTTATATTTTGTGTTATGTAAGGTCTATCTGTCACATTGTTAATTAATTTTTGTAATTTTAAAAGATGTCAGATCATGATGAGGCTAAAGCAGGTAAGACCAAAAAAGCAAAGGTGTCTGTCAAGTGCCGACCGAAGCAGCTTGTAGAGCAGGTTGAAAAGCTTAAAATTACAGTTTTTTTTGTTGTTGTGTTATGTAAGGTCTATATGTCACATTGTTAACCAGATGTCAGATCACGATGAGGATAAAGCAGCCAAGACCAAAAAAGCAAAGGTGTCTGTCAAGTGCCGACCGAAGCAGCTTGTTGAGCTGGTTGAAAAGCTTAATGATGCCCAGCGAGACGCGGTACGGAGGATTGGTTTTGGTGGTATTTTGGAGCTTAAGCTCAAAACATATCCAATGGGTCATGTTAAATATTTTCTCAAAGCATTCAGCTACGAGTCGTATATTTTTCGGGCCTCTAAAGATAAGGAGTTCATGGTCACCAAGCATGACGTGTATGACTGTTTTATGTTACCACTTGGTCCTAAAACAGTTGATCTAGTACCTACGGGCCGCCAAAAGGATTCTCAAGCGCCGGAGAACAAACAATTGAAAAACAAATGGCGGAAAGCGTACAACATAAAAGGGGTTAACGAAGGGGTTAATTTAGGAATTGTCTTCCAAGATATCTTAAAAAAAAATACAAAAACGGAGGTCCTCAATTCTGCAGGCTGTTTGTTCTGCTCACCATGTCATCATTCCTAACTCCAACTTCATACAGTGGGATTGACTTCAAGCTTTTGAGAGCCGTTGAAGATGTGAAGGCTATTACGCAGTACGATTGGTGTAGTTATGTCCTGGAAAATTTGGTGAAGGCCGCGGCAGCTATTGGTGAAAATAAACAGGACCACTGCTCGTTGTATCCCCTTCTTAATGATTACGTACTTTCAACGTTTCGATTTCCGTGGTAAGAGTTGTCGCCACAGCCTCCCTCTCATTAAGCACTGGGATCGGCAGACGCTTTCTGAAAGATTACATGGTGAGCTTGACAAGAACCGTTTGGGTCGGCAAACTTGGTCCTTGGTCAAGTATCCTCGGTGCCTTCAAAAGGAAGTGTTAAGCATTGGTGGTGTGCCTAATGATAGCAAAGTGTTGGCCATTGGCAATGTGGTTACTGATGCGGCATTACAACCGCCTTCAACTTCGAGGCGGAAGAAGTTCATCGAGATTGAACTCCCATCTGGTGTTGATGATGACGAGGAGTTGAAAGCTCGGGCTGTAGATGTAAGTGTTATTTGTTCATTTGTCAAATCTAATTTAACATGTTTTAAAGTTACTCTTTCTTTCACTATAATTACACTACAATTGTAATAGCGATATTAATCAGTAGTTGCTGAAATTACACGGTTGTCAGTTAAAATTACACTTTTATCAGTTAAAATTACACTTTTTAAAGTTAAAATTATACATTTGTCCGTTAAAATTACACTTTTTAATGTTAAAATTATACTTTTGTATGTTACAATTACACTTTTGTCTGTTAAAATTACACTTTTTAAAGTGAAAATTATACTTTTGTATGTTACAATTACACTTTTGTCCGTTAAAATTATACTTTTGTCCGTTTGAATTGCACTTTTTAAAGTTAAAATTATACTTTTTAAAGTACACTGTTGTTCTTTTTTGGAGTGTAGCATGTGCATGAGCTTTATTTGAAGATGCAAAGGAATGCTACTGTCTTCTATTCATGGTATGCAGATGCAGCCATGACGCTCAAAAGGTTAACAGGAGGTCTGAACTATTCTAGTGACCCTGTCGCTACACAATGCACGCAATCATTCTTTCAAAGCCAAAGGATGAAGGATTATGCTGTGGAAATGCAGGAGATAGCTGAACGAATAAATGATTCCGTGAAATCAACGCCTGTGCTGCAACAAAGTTCAGGTGTTCATGAGCAGAATGAGGAGGTAGATGATGAGGGATATGAGCAGCAGGGTGCTGATGATGATGAAGAGGAGGACGATGGTGATGAGGATGAAGGAGAGGATGAGGATGGTGATGATGTGGAGGATGGTGAGTTTGTGAAGGATGATGGATACGAGCATGAGAAAGAGGTTAGTGTAGATGTTGGTAGAGATCTCGAAGGCGGGGTAGCCACCTCACTTGATTGTGATGAACTAGCCAGTGATAAAGCACGTGAGGTGTCTACAAAACAGATAATGGAGGCAGTGCAATTTTACAACACGGCTGAATTTAAGGAAGTTGGTAACAGAGAGGATGACAGTAACGACACCCATGTGGACTTTGGTAATGCTCGGGAAATTTCCGTCATTTACAAAAGGAGGAGGGTAGTGGAGAAGGAGGTGGTCGTTGGCGAACCACATACATTTGACCGGGAAATTCTTGAAGAGTATTATTCAAAAGAAGAGGTTGATGATGCTGAGAAGAAGTTCTATGCGCGGAAGGCTGCTGCAAAGGAACAAGAGCAGACTATGGAAATGGAGGTGCCTGTTTTTGGGGAACTTCAGATAGCTGATAAGAAAATTGAGGAGGATGAGCCCACTGACGCTGATCCAACTGTAACTCAGTTCCTAATTTCGACTGCTGAAATTAGTGAAGCAGAGCGCCGAGCTGAAATGCCGGCCAGAGAAGCTCAAGGAATGGAGAGGTACCAGAATGTTCGAACATGTCCGCTGATGTTACGGGTGTGGGTATACATCCGTATAATACCCTTTAAATTTAGGACTATAACGTAAATTTAACATGCGATTATCGTCATAAAACATAAATACAATAGAGAAACGATAAAGGTAAAGAATTAACCTCGGGTCCTTTATAGTGCGGCGTAAAGAACAGAAATCAAACGAGATTCCCTCCTAATTGTTGCACCCAAGACTTGTCCGAGATATGCCCTTGGCTAGATGGTGTTCTCCGATTGCCTTGCAATATTGGGAGAACTGATGTGAGGTTTTTCGAGATGTGAGATCTAGGTTTCAGAGAGAAACTATCTCCAAAACCCTAGTTTTTACGAAAATGAATTGTCTAGGTCAAAAGGAGAGGGAGTCTCTCCTTTTGTTTGGTTTGGCTGGACCGACGGTTTGCATGGGGAAGTGGGCTTCCACTTCCTCTTAATTTTAGCTCGAAGTCCAGTTCGCCAAAATGCTAAAATGTATATGACGGGTTTGTATTATAAACTGTTATCGGTTATCGGAAATTAAGGCATCAGCTAATAATACGGGTTAGCTGAATTATTAATACGTGTCCGACAAAACAGTATTGTATAATTATATTCAATATACATTTAATTAAATATATATCGCTTATATTTAATTTTACGAATTAACTGGTTAATTCGCCTTAGCCCATGATATTTAATCCGTATTAAATATAATATCTCAACATCACATTTTGACTAAATATTAGTCAAATAACTCAGACTAACTGGTTAGTCAAATTTGGCATCTATATGATTTATTTTCATACCGTCACATCTCTCGAACGTATCCTATAGGTGTGACTTTTAGGGACCAGTTGATCACCGCCATCTGTATGACAATAACGTCAAACTTATCTAGCAAGCCAACCGTTATTGATAAACGTGGATCAACTGATAATAATACCAAAAGTATGCCCTTTGATCCTTTTAGAGGTTTATAGGTCCTTGCACTAACTGTTAAGGACACCAACCCCAACAAGCTCCCACTTGTCCGTACAAGTGTATGTGCAATGACGTTATCCGCACTAACTGGAGGACACAAGCTCCAACAAACTCCCACTTGTCCGTACAAGTGTATGTGCGATAACCGATTCCCATATTCATTTAAAATTTCTCCCACTCAATGTAAAACAATTTGCAGATCTGGATCCACAAAGGTCGTATTTTACAATCGATCTGTATCTAGAGTGGTTTCCCCGACTAGAGAGTAACTTAACTGATAAAACGAATCCGTATCCGAGCATGGCCATGCATTTCGATTCTGACTCCTCGAGTGGCCCTGAGAAATATCGAGTACCCGATAAAGGCTGAATATTTCCTTCAACTCGAACTCCTTCCGATCTAAGCACAAAGATGAAATGACCCAGAAAAAATCTACTTGGCCCCCTGTTACGGATGACCGTGAGAAAGAAACCAAAGTCACCCAAAATCCGCCTTAGTCTCAAGAGACAGTCGATAGTCAAAAGAATCGACTCTTAGGATCACCATGGAAGTCCTATCCACGACCGGGCAACGAATGTTATAAAACATTTAGGACTCCACGTCGATGTCACAATTGTGTCCTACGAAATATCCGTATAAATCGCCTCTGTGATTGGTCAGTCAACCGGTTGACTTATGGCTCGTTGAACCCACCATCAACCAACGTCACAAAATAATTGCCGAGTTATCGGCTCATGTGGGCAATTAAGGAAAAAAAGATATAATGTTCGTTCAATTCACTTTGTGGTGTTCAAAATTTGTCGTACAAATCCACATGACAAACAAAATATATATATAAAATATCAAAACGATGATGTCGTATAGAGTACAAGAGAGAATGAATCTGATCCATAAAAGAGTACTACAACTCAGGAACACGTTTGATTCCCATGGAATTTACGTGCCCTTCATGCTTATCTTGTCGTAATGCTTTGGTGAGAGGATCTCGCTATGTTATCATCTGTAGCAATCTTTTCTATCACTACTTCCTTTTGCTCCACGTAATCCCGGATTAGATGAGCTTTCCGTTGTACATGTCTAGATTTGTTGCTAGACTTTGGCTCCTTAGCTTGGAAGATGGCACCACTATTGTCGCAATAGATGGTGATCGGGTCATTCGAACTAGGCACTACAGATAGTCCATGTAAGAATTGACGCATCCATATCGCTTCCTTTGTAGCTTCAGACGCGGCATAGTACTCGGACTCGGTCGTAGAATCTCTTTGTAACGATTTGTTTCGAACTCTTCCACTGATCGGCGCCATTAAGAGTAAAAACGAATCCGGTGAGATTTCGAGTCATCTCGATCCGTTTGGAAGCTAGCATCTGCGTAACCGGTTGCGCATAGCTTTTGAGAGCCTCCATAAGTCAATGCCCAATCTTTAGTCCTCCGTAGGTACTTAAGAATGTTCTTGACAGCCAGCCAATGTAGTTCACCTGGATCTTTGTTGGAATCGACTTGTCATACTCAATGCATATGCCACGTCCGGACGTGTGCATATCATGGCATACATGATTGATCCTATAGCCGAAGCATAAGGAATCCGTGTCATGCGCTCTTTCTCTTCCGGTGTCTCTGGTGCCTGAGACTGGCTCAAATGCACCCCTGGAGCCATAGGAAGGAACCCCTTCTTGGAGTTAGTCATCTTGAATCTCTAGGACTTTGTCTATGTAAGACTCTGATCGAGAGATAACATCCGTCGTGATCTATCTCGATAGATACGGATGCCTAGAATTCTTTGTGCCTCTCCCAGATCTTTCATCTGGAAATGGTTTTTCAACCATACTTTCACCGAAGTTAAGAGAGGTATGTCATTCCCAATCAGGAGTATGTCGTCAACATACAATATTAGGAAGACAATCTTGCTCCCACTCGACTTGATATATAGACATGGTTCCTCGACCGATCGAGTAAATCCATTGTCTTTTATCACTTGGTCGAAGCGATGATTCCAACTCCTTGATGCTTGCTTAAGTCCATAAATGGAACGCTTAAGCTTGCACACTTTCTTAGGATGTACTGGATCGATGAAACCTTCGGGTTGTACCATGTACAACTCTTCCTCCAAAAAACCATTTAAGAAGGCGGTTTTCACGTCCATTTGCCAAATTTCATAGTCATGAAAAGCGGCAATCGCTAAGATAATCCGAATGGAACGCAGCATGACTACGGGTGCAACAATCTCATCGTAGTGCAAACCTGGCACTTGGGTGAAACCTTTAGCAACTAGTCGTGCTTTGTAGATATCTTGCGACCTTCCACGAATGCTTTATCTTGTAAAGCCATTTGCATTGAAGGGGACGAACCTTAGCGAGTAAGTCAACAAGATCCCACACGTTGTTCTCATACATGGAGTCCATCTCGGATTGCATGGCCTCAAGCCATAGCTTTGAGTCGAAACTAGTCATGGCACCTTTATAGGTTGCGGGTTCACTACTCGTTAAGAGTAGAACGTCATCTATGTCATGTTCCTCGACCATACCAATGTATCATTTAGACTCTTCCCGACCTCCTAGGTTCCTCAGGAATATTCACCGCAGGCGGGATTGAAGGAACAGGTTCCTCCAATGGTTGCTCGGTGTTTGGTTCTGGAATCTCCGACCGGTCGAAGGTTCTATCACTCTTTGCATTCTCGAGAAATTCCTTCTCTAAGAATGTCGCACTAGCCGCAACAAAAAACGCGTTGTTCGGTTGGCGAATAGAAGTAATGACCAAGTGTTCCTTTAGGATAACCTATAAAGTATGTCTTGACCGATCGCGGGCCGAGCTTATCCTCGTGTCTCCACTTGACATAAGCCTCGCAGCCCCAAACCCGTATAAAGGACAAGTTAGGGACCGTTCCCTTCCATAGTTCATATGGAGTCTTGTCAAAACTTTAGACGGACTTGGTTAAGTATTAGAGCGGTGACAAAGAGCATAACCCCATAATGAATCAGGTAAAACCGTGTGACTCATCATGGATCGAACCATATCAAGTAAAGTTCGATTTCTCCGTTCGGACACACCATTCAATTGAGGTGTTCCGGTGGAGTTAATCGTAAGGCAATCCCACAGTCTTTGAGGTGTTGATCAAATTCGTGAGAAAGATACTCGCCACCACGATCTGAACGTAGTGTTTTAATCTTTCTACCTAATAGGTTCTGTACCCTATTTTGGTATTCTTTGAATTTCTCAAAGGATTCACTTTTGTGCTTCATTAAGTTGACATAGCCATATCTACTTAAATCGTCCGTGAAAGTGATGAAATATCTATAGCCTTCTCGTGCGGTGATTGACATAGGGCCACATACATCCGTGTGTATGAGTCCTAATAGGTCAGCAGCGCATTCCAACACCTTTGAAGGAAATACGAGTCATCTTACCGATGAGACATGATTCACACGTGCCAAATGATTGAAAATCAAAGGCCGAGATAGCTCCATGTTTGATGAGACGCGTTTCTCATTAATGTGTCCCATACGGCAATGCCATAGATACGTTTGATCTTTGTCACCAACCTTTAACCTTTTATTCATTACGTGTAATATTTCCGTGGTCTGATCTAAAACATAAATTCCGTTCATGGAGACTGCCTTGCCGTAAATCATATCGTGTAATGAGAAAATGCAAGCATTATTTTCTATTACAAATGAAAAACCAAGTTTATCAAGTGCAGAAACTGAAATAATGTTTTTCGAAAGACTGGGTACATAATAGCAATCATATAATGATAACTCAAATCCGCTAGGAAGCTGGATCACATATGTTCCCCTCGAGACGGCAGCCACTCTTGCTCCATTCCCGACACGCAGGTCAACCTCACCCTTTACGAGAGGCTTGAGATTTCGGAGGCCCTGCACATGATTACACAGATGAGAACCACAACCAGTATCAAGTACCCAAGTTCCGTAACTTGCGTGGTTAATCTCAATCATATGAATAAAAGTAGAAGGAGAAGACATACCAACAGGTTTAACGCGACCTGCTTTTATGTCCTCATGATAAACAGGACATGTACGCCTCCAATGCCCAGACTTGTGGCAATGATGGCATTCCATGTTTTCGGTCTTGCTCTTTGTCGCGCCTGATGAGTTACTTGCCTCACCAGGCCCACTCTTACCTGATCCCGACTTCTTAAACTTCGGTTTGCCTACTGCTAGGCCTGGCTGAACTTTGCCCTTACCCTTGCCCTTGTTTGACACAACGAGAACATCTTGTTTCATGCTCCCACTGAACTTCATGTCCTTCTCGGTCTGTACGAGGAGGGAGTGCAGTTCATGGGGAGTTTTCTTCAAATCATTCATATAGTAATTCGCTCTAAATTGCGAATAACCATCGTGGAGTGAGTGAAGTATGCGGTCAATAACAATGTTCTCGCTGATCTTACAATCAAAGGTCTCCAGCTTCTCGACATTCTCAATCATGCTGAGAATGTGTGGGCTAACTGGTTGGCCCTTCTGGAGTCTCGCATCAAAGAAGCGAGTGGTAAGCTCATAGGTCACGATTCTCGGTGCTTTTGAGAATTCCCTAGTGAGTGTAGTGAAAATCTTGTTTGCACTTTGAGCTATGAAGCGTTTACGCAAATTGGATTCCATTGCAAAAATAAGTACGTTCTTTACCGCACCCACTTCCATGGCGAAATCGTTATACTTGTCGATTTCGTTAATTTCAAAAGGGCCTGGGTTTGGTGGGATGGGCTCAATCGGATATTTGAGCTTCCCATCGCAATGGCGCGATTCCGTAATGCCGCCTCCCGGTCCGTGAAGTTTGATCCATCATTCTTGATCGAGTAGATGATTCATCGATCCATGAAGATCCGGCCGGACTCACGGTCCAATGTGACACTTGGCATTGGGTCGTCCTCACGGCCACCATTATGTTATTAGCGATTTAAATGTTCGTGTTCTACATTGAAAAAGGAAGAAAAACAAAACGAAATAAGCAACTCATCGAGGTGATTTAAGTCTATTTAAAATCCATTTTAAACATGTAGACTCTCGCACTTGCATAATTGATCTCCCTCAAGAATGATACAAGTGATCCCAAGACTCAATTTACGTAAATTGATAAGCCAACTGTTTAGCTAATTCTTCCTTCTTGGTCGATAGATTTCCGTAAATCCTATCTATAGTCCACCACACCATCACGGGATCGCACGAGTGACCATAGTGTTGAGATAAAATAGGTCAATCGGTTCCAACTTACCCGACGTAGAAGGGGTCATATTATGCCTACCGACGAAGAAGGGACTCATTGGAGTTTGACCTATAAAGACCGTTCTCAATTTTTGTTTATACGAGGAAGATCCCATCAACTAAATTATAATTCATATTAAGTGAACGAATAACTAGCGTTTGCGTGAATGAATTAATTTGGGTGATGGCTTATAAAAATCGTGTGACATACGAATGTCAAAGAAAACTAACTCGTGACCTCTAAATGTGTCAGTTTTCATGCATTTATTAGGTGGTTTGGTTTTTAGGCGGAATATGATGCATACTATCGTTACGGAAAAATAAATAATTGAATGCAATACGTAAATAAAATTTCCTAGTGTGGCCTATCCTAATAAAAAGAACAAACTACAACTTTGGAATCCACCGTTGGACCCAAGAAGCTTGTCTTGTTGTTCCATCTTGATCCGGTAGCGGGAGTGAGCATCCGGTCTCCGTCTTTGGTCTTCTCAAAAATTACAATTAAAATTACAAAATATAAACCTAATTACATTCTAATAAAAACTGTAATTACAAGTAAAAAATCCAAAACGGAGATACGAGATCTCAAAATACAACCAAGACCGTGTTCCATCATTACGGTAACACGTTCTACTAAGGCCACACTAAGTTACAACCGTTTGCAAAAATAAATAAATACGTAATAAAAGGCATTCAAGGCATTCAACAAAACGATAAATAAATGCATCAACTAAAAACAAATTCATTCGTGACATAATTCCGTAATTATGTTAAATTTATCCAAACCACCTTTTAATGATTAAAATTCATGTGATAAAACCGCTTCTATCATTTAATTTTAATCTAATACAGTCCGTTACTTTAAATATGCTTTAAAATAACTTAATGGTACGTGTGTGAACCGTTTCACAATCACAACAGTGTACAATATCCGTATAAAGTACATATACATATTAAGGCCAAAAGAAAATTTAAAGCAAAAAGAATAAATTTTCAAAGTGTCAAAACAAAAATCCCTCGATCCAGGGACACAAAAAGCTCGATCGAGAACGAAAGGGCTCGATCGACTTAAGTCGATCGAGAGGGTTGCCAAGCAGAAAGTGCTCGATCGACTAAACCGTGGTGGTCGATCGAGTACTTTAATCAGAATCTGCTTTCGATCGAAATACGAGGACAACTCGATCGAGCATGGGGTTTTGAAAAGGGGTCGATCGAGTACAACAGGGACTCGATCGAGTAAAACATGACAGAAAAACCACTCGATCGAGTAAAACTTGCTCGATCGAGTACAAAATTTCTGGAAAACCTAAACCCTCGTGAAAACAGTTTGACAAAACAAAATCAATTGCAATTTTGATCAAAACGCATCAAAACAAATTTAACAATTGACAAAACTTGACATATTGTTATAATCTCTGTATAAAACAACAATATGTAAAAGAACAAATCAAAAAACACACAAAACAACCTTGTAAAATCATGTCACGGTTCAAAAATCAGCCGTGTATACATGGCACGGATTTCGAGATAAAACACAACCGTTTCAAAATCGTTTTATGAAAAACACATAGAAAAATTTACGTGGCCTCGCTCTGATACCACTTGTGGGTATACATCCGTATAATACCCTTTAAATTTAGGACTATAACGTAAATTTAACATGCGATTATCGTCATAAAACATAAATACAATAGAGAAACGATAAAGGTAAAGAATTAACCTCGGGTCCTTTATAGTGCGGCGTAAAGAACAGAAATCAAACGAGATTCCCTCCTAATTGTTGCACCCAAGACTTGTCCGAGATATGCCCTTGGCTAGATGGTGTTCTCCGATTGCCTTGCAATATTGGGAGAACTGATGTGAGGTTTTTCGAGATGTGAGATCTAGGTTTCGGAGAAAACTATCTCCAAAACCCTAGTTTTCTGTAAAATGAATTGTCTAGGTCAAAAGGAGAGGGACTCTCTCCTTTTGTTTGGTTTGGCTGGACCGACGGTTTGCATGGGGAAGTGGGCTTCCACTTCCTCTTAATTTTAGCTCGAAGTCCGATTCGCAAAATGCTAAAATGTATATGACGGGTTTGTATTATAAACTGTTATCGGTTATCGGAAATTAAGGCATCAGCTAATAATACGGGTTAGCTGAATTATTAATACGTGTCCGACAAAACAGTATTGTATAATTATATTCAATATACATTTAATTAAATATATATCGCTTATATTTAATTTTACGAATTAACTGGTTAATTCGCCTTAGCCCATGATATTTAATCCGTATTAAATATAATATCTCAACATCACATTTTGACTAAATATTAGTCAAATAACTCGAACTAACTTTTTAGTCAAATTTGGCATCTATATGACTGTATTTTCATACCGTCACATCTCTCGAACGTATCCTATAGGTGTGACTTTTAGGGACCAGTTGATCACCGCCATCTGTATGACAATAACGTCAAACTTATCTAGCAAGCCAACCGTTATTGATAAACGTGGATCAACTGATAATAATACCAAAAGTATGCCCTTTGATCCTTTTAGAGGTTTATAGGTCCTTGCACTAACTGTTAAGGACACCAACCCCAACAACGGGGACGATTGTCCATGTGACTAAAGTTGTGAATGCCGAGACGGACAAGGATGATGACCAGAGTGGGAAGGGTAATGCTGAGCTTGGCCTCCAATGTGCAAGTACAACATTGTGTACTGCAAAATTAGACGATGCTGTACAAGTGGAGACTAAATCTTTGGAATTTATAGGGCCTGATGCTGAGGAGTCTGAAAAGGCGGAAAATGCGTTGGTGGAAGCTCAGAACAAAGAATTTGCCCCCCTGTCACTCAGTTCCTTTTCACGACTGCTGAGCTTAGTGAAGCAGAGCGCGCAACCGAACAGGTCTCAGCAGAAACTCAACGTTCTCTAGAGGGGCCCGGAAACGGCGCATGTGCCATGACTGATGAGCGGTCGTTAAAGGGTAACGAGGTGCCGGAATGTCTATATGCGTTGCAGGCAAAGGGTTTTATGGACGTAGAATGGACAAGTACCGTCTTTTCTAGTACGGAAGTAAACGCTCTGTTCGAGGAGGCCCCAACATCTGTGGATGCTGAAAAACAGCCAGGGTGGAAGAATGGTGAGCCAAATGTGGATGCAAGTTCTCAGAAAGTGGTGGAGAAGGTTTTGGATGGGGCTGCACTGAAGGATCACGGAGGTAATCCATTGACCTTTAGAGTTTTGAAGTGCCATGGATGAAGTTATATTTTTTTCTGTCAAAATTAAAATTTTGATGATTAAAATTACACTTTTGATGATTAAAATTACACTTTTGTTGATTAAAATTATACTTGTATCTGTTAAAATTTCACTTTATTTTGTTAGAATTTCACTTGTCTGTTAAAATAACACTTTATTTTGTTAGAATTACACTTTATTTTGTTAGAATTACACTTTTTTTGGTTAAAATTACACTTTTGTCTGTTAAAATTTAACTTTTGTATTTGTTAAAATTACACTTTTGTTGATTAAAATTACACTTTTGTTGATTAAAATTACACTTTTTTTTTGTTAAAATTACACTTTTGTCTGTTAAAATTTTATTTTTGTATTTGTTAAAATTACACTTTTGTTGATTAAAATTACACTTTTGTTGATTAAAATTACACTTTTTATCATTACTTTCTAATGATGAAATTACACTATTTTTATTATAGATGCGGTAGTGGAGGATGGTGCTGTGAAGTCTTTGGAAGGTACAAGCACAATCTATTCTGCTACAGAACTACATGAGGCGTGCGATGGGGTTGCTGTAAATAAGAAAGGGACTATCGACCATAGAGAGGTAACATCTTTTGTAGTACCGAGAGGCGGAGAAACGCCGACATTCCTATCCCGCACCGTCGTCCCTCACGAGTGATCTGAGCTACCATCCTTTTTTACTTCACTCGAGCGAGCCCTTACTGTGCATGAATCACGTCATTGAGAACCTTGGATGTTCTATTGATTGTGGGGCACCTGCTCCTGAATTGTGCTTTGCGACGAGAAACCTAGCATTCAGTCAGGAGCTCCTAGCGCCAATGTTTAGTGACGGGAAATACTTGATTGACTATGCGTTCAATCAGTCAGACGCGTTTTCCCAGTTGTAAGTGTATTATTTTTTACAAGGGGCCCTTATGCTTCCTAATTATATATATTTTGTTGACTAAGTAAATGTTTTTGTTGTAGTGAACGATTGGTCCAATTTAGCGAGTTTTATTTCTTTACCCGGGAAGACATTGGAACTTTGAACCCTGGGGAGCAAATCATGACAAGTATTATTGATGGTTGGTGCTTGCTACTCAACCACATCATGAAACCTTCGGACATATCCCGTTGTTTCTTTGGCCTGAGTCACACTGTAAGTGATTCTTGATTTTGTCTGAGATCACTATGAGTCCAGTAATAGCGATATTAATCAGTAGTTGCTGAAATTACACGGTTGTCAGTTAAAATTACACTTTTATCAGTTAAAATTACACTTTTTAAAGTTAAAATTACACATTTGTCCATTAAAATTACACTTTAAAGTTAAAATTATAATTTTGTATGTTACAATTATACTTTTGTCCGTTGAAAGTTTACTTTTGTCCGTTAGAATTACACTTTTTAAAGTTAAAATTATACTTTTGTATGTTACAATTACACTTTTATCCGTTAAAATTATACTTTTGTCCGCTAGAATTACACTTTTTAAAGTTAAAATTATACTTTTGACATTACACTTGTGTGTTAAAAGTACACTGTTGCCTGTTACCATTACACTTTCTTTTTATAAAATAACTCTTTCAATTATCTGATTACGCATTTTACACTTTTCAAATTAAAGGACCCCGCAAGGTATATTTGGAAGGCTCAAAAGCTTGGGAAAGTATTGAACAAAGATGAAGACATTTTTGGTGGCTGGGATGCTTGGGCTGAAACCTTTCGTACACCATTCCAGCTTGACACGGACATGGTATGTAACAAAACATATAATCTAAATCATTTTTGAAAGGATTCCTTTTATTGATCTTAGCGACACACGATGCAGATCTTTCTGCCCGTGTTATCTGGTGACGGTGATCATTACAGCTGCGTCTGCATCAACTTTCTCACCGAGCAGATTGACTACCTTGACAACCGCAAATACGAAGACCCATTAGAAACGCTCCCTTACGGAGGGATAGCCCGTATTTCGGTAAGTATGCGAACTCCAAAAGTCCGCCAATTTCTATGGGTCATATTACTTTAACACACTGACGCGTATTCACATTCAGGCAAATATAATGGGGAAGTATTTGGTGTCTAAAGGGCTGTGTAAGGGTTCAAAGGTCAGCGGGTTTAAGATCGTAAACATTGAGTTCAGTTGGCAAGGTCAACGGTATTCGAGAAATGACCGTGGTGTTTTCATGATGCTACATATGATGTTTTACCGCGGAAACCCTTTTCAATGTGACCTCGGGAAAAAGGATGCTATGAGTTTATACCGTGCTGAGATTGCTGCAACACTCGTCCTCTGTGACATTAACAGTATCAGAGAAGACATCTTGATGCCGGTTGGTTATTTCAAAGAAACTGCTGGACATCCGTTGACAAGAAAGTTGAACGTTGGTAAGAGGAAAACAGATGGTGACATAGGACCGCAATCCACAAAACGTGCCCGCGTAACTGAATCTGAAGAGCCCGTTATGAAGGCGACACCTGTTACCATGCGCATTCCGTCTGGTAAAGCCCTCTCCTCTGTTAAGAGCCAGCCTCGTGGAAAGGGGGACGGGTTGGGCTGCTCTCTCGATTGTGGTAGAGGTGGTTTCTGTTGGAATATGTGTCCTCCGACAATAATGCGATCACAACTGTCGATCATGATGATCACATGTTTAAGTCTCATTTTAAGAATACAAATTTGGAAGTAATATTTTACTGTCAACTGGTCCACACATATCGGTAATGATTGGCTGACTAGAGTTTGACATTACTGTCGTGCGACGGTGGTGATCAGTTGATCCCCTTAGGTCATACCTAAAGGGTAACACTCTTAATTGATTATTTAATTAATCGTATGACGATACGGGTTAATTAAATTACTTGAAATTGACGGACGATTTTGGAAGTAATATTTACGTGTCTCATTGTAATTTGATTAAATAAGATACGGTCTAAGTAATCGAATTGTTTTATTGCTTAGATGAAATTATTGTTTACAGAAGCAATTGAACTGAATGAATAATTTATTATAAATAAAAGATGTTGTGATTTATAATTGGTAAATTATTTTGGTACAAGTAATTATGAATTACTAAGTCGATTTTGTATATGACGTATTTTTATTAATGCGTTGATTTTTAATATGTTAAAAAAGCATAACAATTTTACATAACATGTGACATGTGACAAACTGACAAAGATAAAATGGAGTCCATTTTATCTTATATGGACCGAATTAGTGGGAGTATTAGGATAAATATTATGTTGATTAGTTAAGTGAAAAACATAACCATTTTTCCTAAACCTAGCCATGCATACCTAGTGCCTCTTGTGAAGAACACCTTGCTCATGCATTGGCCATCACCACCCCTCCCCCTACCCGGTTTTGCCATAGAGAAAACCATGGGTTTTTCTCTATAATTTACCTAATACACTACTTCAATAGTTAGAGTAATATTCATTCATTCTACCATCTAAAAATAGAGTTTTAGAGAGATAAAAATTTTTCCTCCTTCTCCCTTTCTCTTAACCGATAATTAAGAGTCCAAAACAATATTTTTGGGTCAATTTTATTCAAATTAATATTGTTCTAGTATCAATAATATTAATTTTATTAAGAGGTTACCTTGGGTATTATTCTTTGGGAGGGATTCTATACTTGAATCCTTGTTCATCCAATATTTGGAGAGCTCAAGAACAAGTGAGTAGGAGAACTCACTTGTGCCCAATAATCCGAAATATCCAATGTAAGAATGATGATTTCTTCTTTATCCTTATTATTGTTTGCATGTAAAAGATCAATATTTAATTTTATGACTAAATTAAATTTGAAACATTTATGAATATGTTAAGTAATGAGATATAGATTTTTAACAAGCGGTATCAGAGCCTTAGGTTGTTTGCATGCAAATCGGTTATAGTTTTTCCGAGTTATACGATTAACATATAAAACTTATAAATTTGTGTTTATTATGATATATCACGAAATTAATTTTGCATGTTAAAGTTTCTGATCCTAAAATGTATTTAGGATATTGTGGTTAATTTATGGATTTTTTATTGTTAATTTTATTTAATAATGGCATTAAAATGTGATTTTATGATAAAAATGTCATTTTCGGACTAAAATTAGCTAAACTTCGAATTTTCCAGTTGTTTTTGGATATGTTTTCACATATATTATTTTTAGATGACCTGTAAATTTTCATAACTTTTGGAGTTGTTATGCTCGAAATATGGATTTTTCATGATAAAAATCGAATTTAAATGAAAAATAGGTTAATATGAGAAATATTTCGAATCTGGTCATAGAAATTTAGTATGTTATCACATGAAATTTTACAATATGTGTGTAAAATAATAGGCTATAATGAAGTCTTTATGCATGATTTATGAATTTTTGATGAAAAATAGCATAAATAGTGACTTTAATTAGTGAATAATTGCTAAAACATACTTCATGACTAAGGAAAAACGTCACATGTTGAATTTTATTACCTATTTCAGATCTAAAATTGAAAAGTTGATAAATATAATTTTTCTCATGTTTTTATGATTATAATTGATAAATCCGATAAACCGCAACATTGTTTTTCTCGATAAATTTCAAAATTTTTAACCTAAGTTTATTGAACATTATGAGTGTCATGATATTTTTCCAGAATGTTCATGAGATTAAATTTCAAATTTCAAATTTATTTGAAATTTTTATGATTTATTTGGAGTTTATGGCATTTTATTGTAATTTTGAGTCCTTTAATGAACAAATTTTAAGAAATATAAGTTAATTATTGTCAATATATTAGTGGAGACTAATTTTGAGTCCTAAGTTGGTTAGGGTAATTAACTTGTGCATAAATATGATTTTATGTAATTTATTGTGATTTTAAAAGGTTGAATCACACAAATCCGTAAAAACCGTTTAATATACGATATTGGCTCCTTAAAGGCGATTTAGCATAAAATTGGGCTTGTTCATACATATTATAATGCTGCATTTTATTTATGATTGTCATAATTTTATTTTATGTAATTTTGAATTATGTAATTTTTACTTAGTATGGCCTTAGTTTTTAATTGGTATTAACCGAAATGTATGGGAATATCGATTCGGTTGTAATTTATTGTGATCTCGTATCACCGTTTTGTAATTTAATAGATTTATTTTATTTTAATTACAAATGTATAATAGGAAATTATGTAATTTATTTATTCCGGAGTTCCTTGAAGACGATGCCACTCAAGAAAGCGATACATTAAAGACGGTGTTACCTCGAGATGCGTGCCAAAACCGAAGTTCAAGGGACCAATGGAGTTGGTTTCCGAATATGTAATAGTTAATTAGATTTTCTATTTTAGGAAGGCCATACTAGGATTTAATTTATGCTTTGCATTTTATTTATATGTTGCATGCATCGCTAAATCGCCATAACTAAAACATGCATTGTCATTTTAATCGAGTTAATCGACCGTGTCAATTAGAATTATCGTAGTTCACCGCTTTAGTTCACTTAAAACGTGATAGATAATAAATTGACATGACCTCTCGCTAAAATAATCAATTGAGACATGGCCTTACCAAAAAGTAGAAACCATGAAAACCTATTTCGTGAGGGAGTGCACTCGGCCACACCGAGGTACAAACCTTGTTACGTAGGGGAAGTGGGTGATAAATGTCTATCCACCGAATTCATGTTGATAAGGGATGAATCGGCTACACCGTGCCCAAGTTAATGTGGATTTGGATCATGGACACATTTATTCGAAATTTGGGTTGAACTCAACAAAAGTATTGATAAGGGATGAATCGGCTACACCGTGCCCTTGTCGGATGTGTTTTGGGCTAAAGATAAATGTTAATGTAATTTTATCGACCAAGAGTTCTAAAAGTAGAATCGATTAAAACGTTAATCCACCGAGTTATATTGATAAGGGATGAATCGGCCACACCGTGCCCAAGTTATATGAATTTGGATCTTGGAATCATTTATCAAGTTGGGTAGAGGTCACTAGATAAATGCAATAAAACTTGTTTAAATAAATTTTTTTACGAGTATTATTATTATTTAGAAAACGACATATGTTTTATTCCTTCAATTTACGTTTTGTAGATCACATCTATTTCTCATAACAAATGGCCACTCCAAACACCAACCTCACACCTCTCACTAATACTTCATGGCTCCGATCCTTCATGGATCGTTGTAAACTTGAAAAGAATGGGTCAAATTTCTCCGATTGGGATGCCCAACTCAAATTAGCCGCCCAAGGTGACGAAAAGCTTCGTTACCTCACCGAGGCCTCTCCACCCGAACCTAATGCTAGGTCAAGTGCCGCTACTAGGGAAGCATATGAGGCTTACCACAAGGAGTCCGCCGCAATGAAAAATGTGTTGATCTTTGCGATGGAGGCGGATCTCCAAAGGAGAGCCTTTAAAATGGGCACCGCTAATGAAATCTATTCCAAGCTTGTGACAATGTTTTCACAAACTCCGAGGATCGTCCAATATGAGGCGGCCGCGGCATTCTTTGATCTCGACTTTAAGGAGGGCCAAAAGGTTAGCCCTCACGTGCTCAAATTAATGGAGCTAGTCGAGACTTTGAAGATTCAAAAGGTTGAAATCCCTAAAGAACTCATTGTAGATAGGATTCTACACTCCTTATCCAAAGTCAAAGCGTATGTTCAATTCCGGGTGAATTTTAACATGCAAGACAAGGACGTGTCTCTTGAAGAGTTGCACAAGTTACTTGTGCAAGCCGAAAGAGACATGGGGTTAAATGTTAACCCACCTAAGGATGTGCTTAACATAAGCACCAAAAGCAAGGGGAAGTTCAAGAAGAATGGGAAGAAGGGTAAGAAGCAAGCTCCCACTTTCACCAAAGCTAAGACTTATGAAGCTAGCACTTCTAAGATCAAGAAGGGTCCTCTTGATAAATGTCATTATTGTAATGGTGTTGGACATTGGAAAAGAAATTGTTCCAAATATCTTGGTGACATTAAAGCTGGAAAGATCACTCCAGTAGGTAAATGACTATCCTTTCTTTTATGTTTCTAATTCAACTATGGTATTGTGATACAAAGTTGTGATAATGTATCCCCTTTTTATTGTAAATAAGGCCTCCACCAAGGAAGGACAAGGGAAAAGAAAAGCAAGCTTGAGAAATAATCAAGAAGCTAGGAGTAGCTTCCATGAAGCTTGACTTTTTATTGTCTTATTTTAATTTATGTTTCAGATTTTTAGAACCTTTTGATTTCCGTGTTCGACATGGAAATGTTTGATCCTTTCTAAAACAATTGTTGTATTTTGGATTATGGTGGCTTGGTTTGCAACCCAAGTCACCCGTTTTATCGTATTTTATCCTTGTTCTAAAAATTCGTCTTTATATGCTTGCTCATAGAAACATATGATCATTCACTTAAAGTGATCTAATGGACAACTAAAATGATGGGATTCATTATATGTCCACAAGCTTAAGGCTTATGTATGATCAATTATAAAGTGATATTGAGTTGATGAACTCTCTTAAAGGAATGTCAATCACCAAGTACACTTATCAAATCTAAAACAATTAGTCAACCTATGAGATAGTCCTCCTTATACTTCAAAAATCATTATTTGTGTCTCATATGGTATCTTTGAATCTCTAGTGTATTCATTCTAAAGATAGAGTGGGAGAAAATGAAGACACAAAGAACACCAAGCAAAATTTGTGTACTTGTGTAAATGAGATCTACGCAAGAAAGAATGATTTGTATACCTATACAGATAATATACACGAATAGATGAGATCTATGGTCTCGAATAGATGAAATCTACATGACAAAAGAGACCAAGTGAAGTAATCAAAAGAATATGTTCTCCAGATAACTACACGAGGAGACCAAAAGGAAGTTTTTGGAAAAAGAATGACTAATGTAAAGTCTTAACAATAGATTTGACTAGTTTATGATAAAATTTGACAAATAGTTTCAATATTGATATTTACTTAAGAGCCTAAATGAATCAAAGTTGCATCCTAGAAAATAAATGAGATTTATGACTAGAAGTTGCAAATATTGATATGCCGCTATCCACAAGAGCTAAGTTAAGTATTAACCACGCTAATGTCATTACTTAACCTCATTATGAAAATGAAATGGTTAAACCTCCTTCCGAAAAGGGTATTTTGAGAAGGACGTGTATTAGATATAATTCACATTTAAATAATGACATTGCTACGCATCATTATAAAATGAATGAGTTAGAGATTAAAATCTCTTTCCATAAAGTTTAAGATATGAAACCTTTTCAAAATAGGTATTTTGAAAGGATATGCTGGGAGCGTATATGGTTTTATCTTAATAACTTGGCAAAGCAAAATATATTTCAATTCTTGAAATGTTTCGATTGAGTTGTCAATTGCGAAACATGTGGAATTAAGTGGGAGTTGGAAATTATCATGTGAAGACATGGAACTTAGTGGGAGCAATCATCTTGTAAAAGTTTATAACTCATTACTCATTGAGAATGACAAGCTAATACTTTCTTTCACAAAGAAGTATTTGAGTTTTCAATTCTGGATGAAAATGGACTATGATGAATCCAATCACATCATGAGATGTTGGATAGGTATTGAGATATACACATCGAATCAACGAGAAACGTAGGTTATTCATGTCAATGAAAAGGAATTGCCATTAGCAGTCATGGTCGTTCATTGAACCTAAGAATGGTTGATCACATGATTGTTAGTTTCTAATGTTTCCACCATTAGAATAATCATGCAAAATAATGAATCATATGCATAAGAGCATGATGAATCATTTGCAAGCCATAGAAGAATCGTCATGAATTCTCGAGGAGAACCAATGAGCGATTTCAGTGTTGGACATAACACTTTGTTATGTGTCAAGAGGTTGCATATATTGAAGTTCGAACACGCGTAAGGATTTATGAAAATCCTAAGCTATTCAAGATAAAAGGAGAAATAAGAAGTTTGGAAAGATACTTAGTTGAAGTAAGAAGTTACTCAAAACTAATATTTCCTAATATGCTAGGACTTGTGAGAAGTGCTAGGCTAATCATCTTGACAATTGTTGCAAGACTCTACAAAACATATACCTAGTGCATTGTGAGTGGGTGGAGTACTTGATCAGTGCAAGTTATATCATTCACCACAAATTCGTTGGTTATGTGATAAACAACCAGAAAGTTCTTTCAAAATAAAGAACCCAAACCTAGGTTGGGAACCTATATGTGTACTTGGTAAGGTTCATGCTATGAGAGATAACATGAATATAAAGGATAATGCAATATGAGAAGTTTGAACACATGGACACATGGTTTGTTAAACTTCTATTGCAATCGACTAGTGTTTACACACTTACGATATGCATCACAAGGTTGTAATATGGTATTGACTACCTGAATGTGATGTCGACATTTGTCGTTTGAGTTATTATTAACTCATCTTATACTTTGTTACATCCAAACGGGTTGTAGACACAATTGAACCCCATTAAAGTGAACACGGATTAGCATTGTATTCGCTCATAGTTACTTACATGAGGTGACGTCTCGAAGTGACTAGAATGTGATGCAATTGATGGCAAGTTCAAGTGGCATGGAGTCATGTGTGATGACTAGTCGATCACATAGGCAGAATGTTAGGAACACCTTGTCGGGCCTTATGACCGCTTATAGAGTTCTGGCAAATTTATATAGCCTGGTCGTGGCGAGAGCTACTATAGTATTCTAATGAGTCGATTCTTTTGACTAAAGACTGTTTGCCTAAGATGGCACGATTTGATTAACTTTGATTTGTGTTACTACGACCTTCGTAAATGGGGTCAAATGGGCATATTTTGGGTTATGATGGCTGTGGCTAGTCGAAGGGAATATGTGCGATAGGAATTGTCCACCCCTAGTCAGGGTTATAACAATATCTCAGGGCCACTCGAGGAGTAATGAACTGGAAATGCGTGGCCACGCTCGGAAGATATCTATGGTAGATAAATACGGTCAATCAGTTATTCTCCAGATCGAGGAAACCACTCTCGATATGATCACTTGCATGTACGACCTGAAAGACACCTTGCATTGAGTGGGAGATAGTAATAGGACAAGAGAATTGGTGACACACACTTGTCGAGGACAAGTGGAAGATTGTTGGAATATGTGTCCTCCGACAATAATGCGATCACAACTGTCGATCATGATGATCACATGTTTAAGTCTTATTTTAAGAATACAAATTGGGAAGTAATATTTTACTGTCAACTGGTCCACACATATCGGAAATGATTGGCTGACTAGAGTTTGACATTACTGTCGTGCAACGGTGGTGATCAGTTGATCCCCTTAGGTCATACCTAAAGGGTAACACTCTTAATTGATTATTTAATTAATCGTATGACGATACGGGTTAATTAAATTACTTGAAATTGACGGACGATTTTGGAAGTAATATTTACGTGTCTCATTGTAATTTGATTAAATAAGATACGGTCTAAGTAATCGAATTGTTTTATTGCTTAGATGAAATTATTGTTTACAGAAGCATTGAACTGAATGAATAATTTATTATAAATACAAGATGTTGTGATTTATAATTGGTAAATTATTTTGGTACAAGTAATTATGAATTACTAAGTCGATTTTGTATATGACGTATTTTTATTAATGCGTTGATTTTTAATATGTTAAAAATGCATAACAATTTTACATAACATGTGACATGTGACAAATTGACAAAGATAAAATGGAGTCCATTTTATCTTATATGGACCGAATTAGTGGGAGTATTAGGATAAATATTATGTTGATTAGTTAAGTGAAAAACATAATCATTTTTCCTAAACCTAGCCATGCATACCTAGTGCCTCTTGTGAAGAACACCTTGCTCATGCATTGGCCATCACCACCCCTCCCCCTACCCGGTTTTGCCATAGAGAAAACCATGGGTTTTTCTCTATAATTTACCTAATACACTACTTCAATAGTTAGAGTAATATTCATTCATTCTACCATCTAAAAATAGAGTTTTAGAGAGATAAAAATTCTTCCTCCTTCTCTCTTTCTCTTAACCGAAAATTAAGAGTCCAAAACAATATTTTTGGGTCAATTTTATTCAAATTAATATTGTTCTAGTATCAATAATATTAATTTTATTAAGAGGTTACCTTGGGTATTATTCTTTGGGAGGGATTCTATACTTGAATCCTTGTTCATCAAATATTTGGAGAGCTCAAGAACAAGTGAGTAGGAGAACTCACTTGTGCCCAATAATCCGAAATATCCAATGTAAGAATGATGATTTCTTCTTTATCCTTATTATTGTTTGCATGCATAAGATCAATATTTAATTTTATGACTAAATTAAATTTGAAACATATATGAATATGTTAAGTAATGAGATATAAATTTTTAACAGTTTCAGTACAAATGTGGTGTCGAAGATGCTCCGGAGCAACCAAGCATTAATCAAGGATATTTTAATTAACGAGTTCTTTAATATTATGGAGTGCAGTGAACAACTGGTCTGGTACACCCGGCACGCAACGCTGCGGAGAGCTGACATTATGTCCTTGGCGCCTGAAAACCTTATGTCGTTGAATGTCATCGAGTGCTGGTCGATATTGATGAACCATTTGGAAAAGGAGGAATATGGCGACCATGCAAGGATGTCATTCTTCGGTATACGCCACATGGTACTGCCATTAACCATTGCATAATATTTATATCCACTTCTATTACACCTTTGTTAGTTAGAATGACACTTTTCTAACTTGTAGTTATACTATGTGAATGTTTCACTTTAGTTCTTTTAAGCAACAAAAGTGTCATTTTAACCGTCAGAAGTGTAATTTTAAGGAACAGTGTAATTTTAGCTGACAAAGTAACCACATTAATCATGTTCACTATTGCCTTTAAAAGGATATACTGTTGGGATTGCTTGGAACGTTTGAACAACCAGGCACACAATCAGACAGCAGCTATGACAAGTTGTACCTGCTCTGGGACACCTTCATCGTCGACAGTGAGCAAACCGTCAATTTGAAAAAAGACTTACTCTTTGTCCCGTTCTGCATTGATGACCATTTTGCATGCGTATGTATCAATCAAAAATCAAATTCAATCGACCTGCTGGACGGGCAGCGGCATTCTGATTTGCACAAGTCGCAGTTTGGAAAAGCATCGCGTTTAATTGTAAGTTATCGTCCATCCCTTTCTCCCAAATGCTTTTTTTTATTCTCAATCAGATTTTTGAGGTAATTTTGTACATATGCAGGCTAGCGCAGTCAGTGATTATTTGGAATCACGGGATTAGGAAAAGGTGAACAATAGAGCAAGGGAAATTCCTAATTATGCGTTACGCCAGATACCTTTTAGCGGGAATTCACCTACTCTCAACAAACCAGAGTCGGGACTGTTCACCATGATGGGAATGCTCTTATATGAGGGTCTTCCTTTTCAGCATGGCGACCTCGAGAAGAAGAAATCAAGGCGCTATTTGGTGATCCAGCTAATTGCTACCCTCGTTCTAGCAGACATGAACGTCTTACGCGAAGGTGTCCTCGAGAAGGTCAAAGCTTTTGTTAGAAACAAGGACAAATTGTGGAAGGAATTACAACAGAAGCGTAAATTGCCCCGTGCCAATGTGAAAAAATAACAATCCTATGCTAGTGGTTAACTTTTTGTGGGAATATTGCCTTGCCTATGTAAACATCTATTTCATACTTGGTATCATTATCAGTAGACAGTTAGTTTTTGTGTAAACAATGTTCGCAGATCCTTATTGGTAGCTTTCAACATTCTGTCAGACAAGGTGTTTTAAGAAAAAGTATTTATGTTGTTAATATATGGTGCAATAATATTTATGTTATTTTCCCAAACTATGTTATAAGGCTTTACTATAGATGAAGTGTAACTTTAATCGCATAATCTGTAATTATAATGAGATAAAGTGTAATTCTGATAATAACAATCATACCCTAAGCAGATTCTACTTGGATAAAGTGTAACTTCAAAATAGACCATTGTAATTATAATCCTAGATAACCGGAATTCTAAGAAGATAAATTGTAATAATAGTGAAGAGTGAACAATTTAAAAACTCGATGTTGCACTTTATAATTGTTTTGTCCAATTGAAAATACTTCAACAAAATACATTGTAATACCAACGGCGATCAGTTAGCTTCCTGGCAGTTTGATGTCTAAACACAATACAAAACATCATGTTGTACCTCGTATTTTGCGTAGACATCCCCAAAAAAAATCTACTGATTATTAGGTATTATACTGATTATTCTAAGATGTCATCATCTTCCTCTTCTACTTCTTCTTCTTCTTCTTCTTCTTCTTCTTCCGACAATGACTCTGACGATGGCGACAATGGTGGGTGCTCTGCGAAAGGATTAGGGCAGTTCCTTTTGTCATGGTTAGCTAATCGCTTGCAATTTTTACACATACGTTTTGGCTTCCTTGCCAAGGCAACTGCTTTTGCCTTCATCGACAACATTCTCTTTCCGCTTCCTTTGTTTTTGGATTGCTTAGGCGGCAAAATGGTTATCTCTTGACTAGCAGAACAGCCAAGAATTTTCTCCAACTTTTGTTGTTTATTCAATGGTGATCCTAAGGGTGACAGTTTCTCCTTAAACTGTCTAATTAGACTAGAAAAGTTGTCGACATCATCCTTCAATTTGCCTATGAGCATACCAACTGTCTGATGAATCTCTGACCACATTACTGACATCGCAATCTGTTTTCCATCTATTATATCAACGTCCTCTGTTGCTTCACCATTACAATCGAACATTTTAGACAACATTGTATCTTTACACCATCTTTTAACAACACATTGTTTTGGAATAATCTTCACTCCGTTCGACGAGTAAATCCATATGACATGCCGGCAAAGAATGCCTTTCTTCTCAAACATTCTGCAGTTACAAGTAACTTTCAATGTATCTAGATCATCAATATAGAGTAATATGTTAGTTAAATCAGTCAGGAAAAAATGTGACTGTAATACACTAAAGTGTAATTCTAACAGGCATACGTGTAATTCTAACCGGCATAGTAGTGACAGATAGACCTTACATAACACAAAATATAAATTATAATTTTAAAAGACAAAAGTGTAATTGTAGCAGCATAAAGTGTAATTTTAACACACAAGTGTAATTTTAACAACCCAAAGTGTAATTCTAACAAAATAAAGTGTTATTTTAACAGACAAGTGAAATTCTAAGCAAACAAAGTATAATTTTAACAGATATAAGTGTAATTTTAACAGACAAAAGTATAATTTTAACGGATAAAAGTATAATTTTAACAAATAAATCCTACAGAATGATACCTGGGCAGTATGTGACCTCATAATTTCTGTCCCTGTTTGCATCTCTTACAGTGGTCACCTCTAAAGAGTCACACTCAGAAAAACCTCTGCTTTTACAAGTATCGATTGAGTACTTGACCTCTTCTTGAAATTCCTCGAATACTCTATGACTGTACACTTGCGCCCCGTGCACTTCGATAGCTAGATGCGTTGATATTATAGGGAAAGTGTGTCTGTTACAGTTGTCAATCTTTTTCTGTGTGTGTGTCTTTGTTGGTCCATCGCGCTGTCAAAACGCATCGAAAACTCAACTAATGTTCCCGACTTGCTCTCAAATCTCTTAAAAAAACTATTTTCGCTCTCTGACCTTTGGGTTGTTCTCATAACAACCCCCATATCTAGGTCCCTACAATGTGCCATAACCCACTGCTTCTTTTTAGCGTACATTTCTTTAAACCAGTCAATGTTATTAACCATGTGTTCTCTGCCAATTTCTTCCCATTTTGCATCGAACTCTGCCGCTTCAATGTTTTCATCCCATATTATGACATTCAATTTCTTTACAAAGACAGAATAATCCTCTCTCGTCACTCCATACTTGCTTGGCACTTTGTTCATGATATGCCACATACAATATCGGTGGCGCGCTGTCTTGAACACCAAGGGCACCGCTTTAAGAATACCAGGATCCTGATCGGTGATAATATAATTAGGCTCTTTCCCTCCCATCGCAGCCAAAAAACGGGTGAAAACCCATTAAACGAGTCTGCATCTTCATGAGCAACCAGCGCTCCACAGAAAGTGACTGATCGTTTATGGTGATCAACCCCGGTGAAAGGTGTGAAGGCCATGTCATACTTATTGGTGGAATACGTTGGATCGAACGACACTGCATCCCCAAAAACTGAGTAGTTCCTTCTCGCGATTCCGTCGGCCCATATAGCTTTACTAAGGCTACCGTCAGAATCAACATCATAGTCAAAGAATAACCCTGGCCTATTAACAGCCAATTCCTTAAGGTGGTCCACGAACATCTGACCGTCCCGTTCATGAATGTAGCATTTCACATCTCTGTGAAAGTTCTTAAAATCATTTAAACTAGCTCCGATGTTTTGAAACCCATTAACATGTTCTTTCAAAATTTTGTAAGTCTTCGTTGCTCCTATCTTCAGCTGTTAATTATTGACAATCTTTTAGATGTATGTATTTTAATCAACAAAAGCGTAATTTAACAAATAAAAAAGTATATTTTTAAATGACAAAAGTGTTGTTTTAACAAGAAAAAGTGTAATTGTAGCAGCATAAAGTGTAATTTTAGCAGACAAAAGTGTAATTTTAATCAACAAAAGTGAAATTCTAACAAAATAAAGTGAAATTCTAACAGATACAAGTGTAATTTTAATCAACAAAAGTGTAATTTTAATCAACAAAATTGTAATTTTCACAAAATAAATTGTAATTTTGACGGATAAAAGTATAATTTTAACAGACAAAAGTGTAATTTCAACAGACAAATAGTAATTGTAATAAACAAAAGTAGAATTCTAATGACTCAAACAAAGTGTAATTTTAACCAACAAAACTGTAAGTTTAGGAAGGCGAAGGCTAACTTCAGCAAACCTAGAATACTCACCCATGAATTATAAAGGATTATCATTTTGTGATAGTCTGTTATGTTGCATGCCAACTTTTGAAACTCTCTATCTCTGGCTGATACGAGTTCATGGTTGTGGCCACTGTGGAATCTGTCAATTATTAATTCCCCATTCCTCATAAATAGCCTAATCCTCGCTTTGCACCCAACGCGCCTGACTTTGTGTCTCCTACCTGAGTCCTGGCGGCCACTACACTCCAACTGTCCCTTATGTTTGAACCCCTCTCGGTTGCAAACCAACAGTTTAGATTTTATTTCCCCGCCACGCCATCTCTTAGTCGTGTACTTCCGCACATCAAAACCACAAGCAACAACATAAATTCTATAAAATGTCACTGCCTCCTCTATTTCCAGAAATTCCTGACCAACATAGGGGGTGAACTTAGCTTCAACGTCCTTGCAAAATTCTTCCTCGTTCGGCTTTCGTTTTCCATTGTGCTCAATATTATCTGTCAATAGTACAATTATTATCATTTGTATTCATAACATCTTAAAGTAACCCATGTATTTGTTAAAATTATAGCTTCGTTAGAATTACACCTTTGGTTGTTATCATTACACTTTTGTCTGTTAGAATTATACTTTTTACTATTAGTGATGGGGCATATTCTGCACCGCTGACCAAGTCAACATATTGAGCAAGGTCAAAGATATCCACAGCAAGTCAACGACTTAGACAGCCTAGCCGATGCAGCCCATCGGCCGGTCAGCCTGGGTCTCGGCATGGCAACCTGCCGGCCGGGACATATACCCGCGTACTCATATCCAAGACCCCTCGGCGGTGAGTCAACAGGGCCCGCCGGCCTGCCATAGGTCCCTCGGCCGAGGGGTAGATCAGTCTTTCCACCTGCTAGCCACTTGGCCACTTGGCCACTACGTGACAAAAGGTGAAAGCCTATAAATACTCCTCAACCTTCATTGAGGAAAGGATCCAACAAATACACAACTAAACCTAAATACACTATTCATCTGGTAATATCTTCCTTATCTCTCTACAATATACATTCAGCCAAGTAACAACTTATCCTTTAAGTTTACTGACTTGAGCGTCGGAGTGAGTACGCTTGGCACAAAGCCAAGCCCTCAGTTCGTTCATTGTTGCAGGAGAGGCCGAGAGGAACGATTAAGACCAAAGGAGAATCCAACTCAAGACATCATTCAACAAGCCACGGGTGGTAACTATACTTGCTCTGGAATTACACCCGGAACAATTGGCGATGTCTGTGGGAACAGATACTAGAAGCTAGTCACATTCATTCCCAAACAAAAAAAAAAAAAAAAAAAAAAAACCCACCCAAAAAGCTAAGAAGATGTCAAAACAACAAGACGCAGTCATGACCGACGAAACCGCATTCTACCACGATGATACTTTCAACAATTCTGGAGTCGTACAGCCCTCCACCGGCGGAGTAATCCAACCGGAGTTCGGGATGCCAATAATGCCGGACACGCCGCCCGACCAACCAGTCACCATCATGGGACATGTGGTTGACATAGCAAAACTGAAAATGGTCCTGGACCTAATTAGTAATACGCCTGCTCACACTGTCACGCCGACAAGAGCGGCGGAAACCGCCCAGGAGACCAGGGCCCAAAACGTGACTCCGAGAAATTTGAACGGAGCACTGGGAGAAGCTGAACCAGCCAAGTCGCCGGGGGAGCCCAAAGTGGGCGTGGTAGACCTAAGTCCTTCCCGCACTCATGGGAGGACAGCGTCCCCGCAACACGAACGAGGCTTACCCCAAAGGAACCAGAGGAGTCCGACCCAGCAGAGTTGGAGAAGAAGTCCGAGTCGAAGAAGAAGTCCTTCCCGCTACGAGGAGAGGAGCCAGATTAGGAATGCGAGGAGCCGATCGCCGCGTGTCGTTCGACACGTGGTCAGACAGCCCCTCAACGCCTACGTCCTAGAAATCCAGGTGCCAACTAAGCTCAAGTTGCCACCCCTATCATACAAAGGAGATAGTGATCCAGCCATCCACGCTAAGGCTTTCGAGTCTTACATGTCGGTATGGGAGCAGCCCGATGAGGTCTGGTGCCGAGTCTTCCCAACAACTTTGCATGGGATGGCTCAAAGTTGGTACAAAGGGCTTCCCGACGGCTCGGTATACTACTACGCCGACCTAAGAGACGCCTTTCTAGCCCAGTACTCTTGCAACAAGAGAAGGGCCGTGGAGACATCGGACCTCCTAACTATCAAGCAAGAGGGGGGCGAGTCTCTACGAAGCTATGTGAAGAGGTTCGATGGAAAGGTCCAGCAGATTCGAGAAATTAATCCCGAACTGGCGGCCTTCGCGCTGATGAAGGGCCTCCCAAGGGAGACTTAAAAATGAGCTCATCAAGTGCGGAGGCCCGAGCTTGGATGCCGCCAGGAGGATGGCCGACCAGGCCATCAAGGTAGAAGACTATCACAAGACATGGGTAGGCCCCAGCGAGGCCGAGCCCTCCGAAAAGAAGAGCCACCGGGAGGACAACCCGGATGAAAGACGCCGTGGCAACGACGGGTCACGGTCCGACGAAAGACGCCGTGAGAATAATAGGTCACGGTTGGACAAATCGCCAGAAATGTAACTCGGCGGATGCCGGGGGGAGCTCGGGAACGTATTACAAAAAACGGTACGATGATCACACCCCCTAGTCGTATCGGCCGCCGAGGTCTTCGCGTTGAGCAAGAGCGAAGGGGGGAAGTGGGAAAGACCCCTAGGCCGAGGAGTGACGGTGACACGAGCCGATCGTGAGTACCACGGCCACACCGGTCACTTAACCAACGACGCCGACATCCGAAGAATGCCATTGAGGAACCGATCCGAAAGGGGAGCCTCGGCAAAAATATGTTGCGGAGGCCAAAACCAGATGCTTGGCGGGTCGCATAGCAAGTCCGTCTTTGAACGGATAGGAGTAATCCATGCTATCATCGAGGGCAACGATAATGGTGGGTCCGCTCATGGGCACAAACGGCACCTGAATGAACCGTGTCAGACCATCAACTTTGTGCCCAACACAGCCACCCCCGCTTCCAATATCCCCGATATGACCATTGGGAAGAAGGACTACGAGGGAGTCGTCGCTCTTCACAAAATGACCCACTTACGGTCCACCTGGACATAGCCAACCACTTGGTGAAGAGGTGCCGATTGACACGGCGCCTACACAAACATTATGTACGAGAAATGCTTTCTCGGCCTCGGTCCGAGAGTCGAAGATTTGAGCCCCTCGCACCAACCCGCCGTACGACTTTTTTCTGGGGTCGGCCTGGTACCCACAGGGTCGGTCGACCGCCGGTGAGGTTCGGCTAGGGAACTACGACCAGAATGTTATATTCCGAATTTATAGTTATCGACGGCACGTCTGCCCACAACGTGCTCATAGGCCGGGTCACTTTGAGTGAAACCGACGCCGTAATTTCCATCCGGGCCTTGACATTGATATACGTCTCGGACCGGGGGGAAGCACATAAGCTCGCCTCGAAGAACGAGAAGGAACCCGGCGTATGGGAGATACACACCAACGGCCCTTCCACGACGGATAGCTCTAAGGCCGATCGTTATTCTTAGCCCAAACGGAGACGTGTTCGAGCACGCCTTGAAGCTTACCTCCTTGACCTCAAACAACGAATCCAAGTACGAGGCGGTGATAACCGAGTCGGGCTAGCGAAATCCGGGCGGAGCATGTCGTGGTGAAAACAGATTCGCTCTTATTGACCAACCAGATCAAAGGAGAGCACAAGGCTCGGGACCATAGGACGACAAGGTATCTAGAGAGGGTGAGAGCCGTCGCTTCAAAATTAAAATCCTTCCGTCTGACAAAGACACTCCCGTGTCCGAGAGAACGACCGAACCATTAGCATGGTTGAAGGAGCAGAGACAGAGGAAGTGGAGATTGACCGGGCCGCACCGTGACCGTCGGTGTCAACCGGAACCAAAATTCGAGCCGAACTCCTGGACTGCTAAGGAAAAATAAGGACGTCTTCGCCTACTCGGCGGGAGATGCCGGGCGTGAGCCGGGAGGTAATTATTCACAAGCTGAACGTACTCCCCACCGCTCGCCCTGTCAAGCAAAGGATGAGGAACTCCTCAGTCGAGAAAGATGAGGCCATCAAAGCCGAGGTAGATAAACTACTTACGGCGGGCTTTATTATGCCTTGCACTTACCCTGAGTGGTTAGCCAATGTTGTGATGGTAAAGAAATCATCGGGGGCATGGAGAATGTGTGTAGACTTTACCCAACTTAATAAAGCATGCCCCAAAGATTGTTACCCTTTGCCTCGAATAGATAGCTTGATCGACGCCACGGCAGGATACACCATGCTGAGCCTGCTAGACGCCTTCTCGGGGTATCACCAGGTATTCATGGCTGAGGAAGACATGCCTAAATGCGCATTCATCACCGCTAACGGCACATACATGTACAAAATGATGCCGTTTGGTTTGAAAAAACGCCGGCAAACGTATACAAGGCTGGTGGACAAAGTGTTTCAAAATCAAAAAGGGCGAAACATTGAGGCATACGTCGACGATGCTATTGTGAAAAGCAAGTCCGACAGCGAGCACCTGGCCGATTTACACGAAACATTTTGTTCACTAAGGAAATACAAGATGAAGCTCAACCCAATGAAATGCAACTTCGGTGTCCGGGCAGGTAAATTCCTCGGTGTACTTGTCAGTGCCAGGGGCATTGATGCAAATCCAGACAAAATCCAAGCAATCCTAGACCTGCCGGAACCAAGGAATCGAAAAGAGGTTATGATGCTAACCGGGAGAATGGCGGCTCTCGCCCGTTTCATCTCTCGGTCAGCCGACAAGAGCACCCCATTCTTCAAAGTATTGAAGGGGAATAAAGACTTCAGCTGGGGGGAGGAACAGAGCACAGCTTTCAGGCAACTGAAAGCTCACCTTCAGACTCTCCCAACTCTGTCCAGGCCGATACTGGGGGAGACGCTATACCTATACATAGCAGTTACCTCGGCCACGGTCAGTGCCGTGATCGTCAGAGAAGAGGACAAGCAACAGCACCCAATCTACTTTGTCAGCCATACGCTGTTACCCGCCGAGAGAAATTACCCACTAATTGAAAAAGCAGCCTTCGCGTCGTGTTTGCCACGAGGAAGTTAAAACCCTACTTCGACGCACACCCCGTGACGGTCCTAACCGATCAACCATTAGAGAAAGCTTTGGAAAAATTCGAACAATCCGGCAGACTCATCAAATGGGCGGTGGAACTCTCGGCTTCGGCATTGAGTACAAACCAAGGCCTTCGATAAAGGGGCAAGCACTTGCATTTCCCGGCCGAATGCACATATCAAGAAAAGCCAAACCCAGGCGTATGGGAGGTTTACACCGACGGCTCCTCCACGACGAACAGCTCAGGAGCCGGCATCCTTATCATCAGCCCAAACGGGGACGAGTTTGAGTACGCCTTGAAATTCACCTTCTCGGCCTCGAACAACGAATCCGAATACGAGGCGGTGATAACCGAGTCGAGCTAGCTAGGGTGCACGGAGCGAACACATTGTGTTGAAGACGACTCACACCGTTGGTTACTAACCAAATCAGAGGGGAGTTTGAGGCTCGGGACGACGGAATGGTAACGTACCTAGAGAGGGTAAAGGCCGACATAGCGAAATTGAAATCTTTCCAAATCCAATGCGTTCCCGCATCCGAGAACAACCGGCCGACGCTCTCTCCAAACTTGCCACTCAACCATCAAGAATGCCACCAAACCGTCTTTGGTAGATATCGAGAATGCGAAGAGCATCACTGAGACCGTCGGCATGGTGGGAAACATAGAGGCCGAGACAACGTGGATGACTCCGATAATGAAATACAAACTTACGTGTGAATTGCCGAGGGCCGCAATCCCTCGGCCAAAATAAAAAGGATCGCCGCCGGTACTTGGTGTTCGAAGGGGAACGTACGAATATCCGTAATAAGACCACTCTTGAAGTGTGTCGGCCCGGTAAACGCAAAACCGATCTTGACAGAGATTCACGAAGGCATCTGTGGACACCACATGGGGCAAGAACACTAGCCCACAAAGCTCTCCGCGGCTACTTCGGCTCACCATGCTTCAAGATTCCAGACAAAGACCAAGAAGTGCACGAACCGTCGATGCATGCCCCGGTGATACACGCACCCTCCAGAGACCTACAATCGGTGCTTAGTCCCCTTCCTTTCGCACAGGGGGGGATGGACATGCTAGGGCCGTTCCCAACGGCCTCCGGAGGAAGGAAGTTCTTGATCGTCGCCGTTGATTACTTCACCAAATGGGTTGAAGGCGTAGCGATACAAGCGAAGACCACGGCCGTCGAAAGGTAATCTGGGAAAACGTTATAACCCGCTTTGGATTACCCCAAGTTATGGTATTTGACCACGGCGGGAGTTTTGGAGCGACGATAATGAACTCGGTTAGAAGAGCTTGGCATCAAGTTTGCGTACTCCTCCGTCTGCCACCCACGAGCAACGGGCAAAGGCGGAGGAGGCGGCCAACAAAACAATCCTAAACGGTTTGAAGAAAACAAATAAGACCTCAAGGGAAGGTGGGCCGATGAACTACCCGGTGTCTGTGGTCCTTCGGACCACGGAGAAAGAAGCAACGGGGTACACCCCCTTCCACTTAGTCTACGGTTCCGAAGCGATCCTACCAATTGAAGCGACGGTTCCAACATTCGAACGGCTACCTTTAACCCGATTGAAAACGAGGAAGGCACGAGAGCTTCCTTAGAACTGGTCGAAGAAAGCCGAGATACAGCACGCCTCAACTTGGCAGTATATCAAAACCGGATGAAAAGAGCCTACAACCGAAGAGTCCACAAAAGGGACCTAAAAGTGGGAGACCTAGTCCTAAGAAAGTCGGCTGCCACCAACAAAGGAAATATTCATGGTAAGCTGACGGCCAACTGGGAGGGTCCCTACAAAGTGGTGGAAGAGATGAGGCCGGGCACATACCGGCTGACAGACATGGAAGGTGTGCCTTTGATGAGCTATTGGAACACCGATAACTTAAGAAAATACTTTGTATAGCGGCGGAGGTGTCCAACCCCTTGTGGACACCCCAACGCACGATCATGACAAGCAAATGAATCACCCAAGTTTTCCCTCGAAGTGTTTGTCCTCTCCATAATTGCCACCAGGCGGTCACTAGAAGAATTGCTATCGAGCCATAACCCCGATTACCTCGGTCTTAGCCGAGAGCGACGGGGACACAATGACCGGTACGCTAGAAGAATTGCTATCGAGCCATAACCCCGATTACCTCGGTCTTAGCCGAGAGCGACGGGGATACAATGACCGGTACGCTAGAAGAATTGCTATCGAGCCATAACCCCGATTACCTCGGCCTTAGCCGAGAGCGACGGGGACACAATGACCGATACGCTAGAAGAATTGCTATCGAGTTATAACCCCGATTACCTCGGCCTTAGCCGAGAGCGACGGGGATACAATGACCGGTACGCTAGAAGAAATGCTAAAGACGTTACACAGTTGAGATATGCATTCTAACTGCCTCGGTCATGCCGACGGTAAAAACGAAGGCACTCAATTAATAACGCAAGAAGATAAGTAAAGGATCGTGATCAAAGTCCCGGCCAAGCCGAGGACCGAATGCAGATAAAACTTTATCGAAAATAATTGCAAGGAGAGTACAGACGACGGCCGTCCCCACAAGGATAGCCTAAACTCTACCTACCAAAGCTTTACAAAAAGCAAGGAAACAAAAAACAAAAGGTTACAGACTTGAGATTTGAAGCGCCAAAAGATGGCAGGGAGAGAAGGCTCAATAATTGGCCCCCGAACAGCTAAAGCTATCCGAGACGCCAGGTGAGTCTGGTGACGACCGTCCGTCTCCCTATGCCTGTTCTTTGTCCTCCATCGGCAGCGAGCGGCAGCCTCGGTGGGCGGCTCGGAAGAGGGCTCGACATTCTCAAGTGCCTTTAGCGCGTCACCCTCCTTCACCTTGGCATCATAGGCCGCCTTGGCCTCGGCTACCTGAGCCGCCTTCGCCGCCTCCGCCTTCTCTGTAGCCGCTGCCTCCGCAGCATCAGCCATCTCGTCCAAAAGCTGCTCAAATTTATCCCACGGGAAAGAGCCCTCGGGGACGAGCTTTCTTATTGCCTCCCTGGTCGCCTCCTCGGCCGGTCCCGAATGGGCGCACATTTTAGGGAGAAGATCATCTTGAAGCATTGCAATATCCTTCTCCTTTTGAGCGAGGAGGCTGCGCGTCCCCGAGCGCCTCCGCCTGGTTGTGGAACATATCCTTCCACTTTTCCTCCTTGGCAACCACGGCGTCATAACCATCCTTGTACCGTCCCCGCTCCCCATCATCTTGGCGGTGGCGGCGTCAGCTTCCTCAACCTTGGCCCTCTCGGCCGCTAGCAACCTCTCAATTTCTTCCACGCGCTTCTTGGCAGCAAAGAGATCCAGCTTAGCCTTCGCGGCTTCCCCCCTTGCGGCAGAGAGGTCAAGTTTAAGCTTTGCGATCAGTGGCGCAGCTTGGGCCGTGGTTTTCTCCTGCTCCGTGATGTAGGAGCCGACTTGTTGGGTCCACTTCGCCAGCCTCTTATACAATTTCACACCCTCTACCACAAGCTCGGAGGCAGAAATTTGCTGGGCTGAGGAGTCAACGATGACATTTCTGTCAACCGCCTTCTCAATAGCCTTCACAGGCTGCTTCCCCATTTGCCGTTCAGTGAGAGCGGCAGCCGCCGAAGGAGGATCTACAAAAAATTTACACAGAGCATCCATGTCACCATGCATTGACACATCAGAAAGCCGGTCGTCTGGGATGTCCAACGAACCAGCCAAATCCGAACCACAAGTTAGATCCGTACCCCCTGGACCCTCTTCGTTCGAGGACCGGCCGAGTCGCCTTCTCCCCGCACCGGTGGAAGCGAGACGGAGGCTCTTTTCTCTTCTTCGGAGGAGAAAGGACCTTAGCAACGGTCACCGCCCCATCGCGATTTCGATGACCTCCACAGCTCTGAACCACTTTGGGGTCGAAGAGGTAGCCGCCCGACGCCGCCAACCTGGACGCCGCTTTCTTTGTTCTCTTTGGCACGCCCCGAGAACCCTTGCAGGCCGCCGCCGGATCCAGCGACCTCAACTCCTTATCCATGAGCTCGTTAGGAGCCGGTCTCATCACTTTTTTCACCGTGGGATGTCTTTGCTCAACGACCTTCCCGTCCTTATCAAGGCCTATCCTCTTCAAGGTACTCTCGGACAGATCCTGGCCAAACCGGTCTGCAAGAAACCAAACAAGAATTACATGAAAGAAATAAAACATAGCTCTAAAAACAGGAGCATAACGTGCAAAGATGGGCCTCACACCGACCCCACTCACCCCGTCCGAGGGCCGGTATGAGGCCGACGTGGCAGAGCGGCTCATCCTGAAGAATAATCCGAGTCGGGGCAGCCATCCCTTCTCGGCAAAACAACAGACGCCCGCTTCTCATCCTCAATAAGAGGGACCATCGAAGCATCCATCTTAACCTTACCCCAGGAGATACATTTATCGTATTCTTCCCGGTTCTCACACCGAAAAGTAAACAGGGCTCGGAAAGACCGAGGCAAAGGGTAGTCCTCCCGACTTGGACGTACACCCATCGCCGTTGCCGCCCTTGCAAGAAGTAAGCTTGTTCACGGAGGCATAGCTCTGCTCCGTCCGCACGCTGTACCATCCCACTTTACCGGCGATCGACGGCCGAAGACTATGAAGTCGGCGGAACAAGTTGATCAAGGAGTCTCCCCCTTAAAGAGACAGAGCCACACAAAGCCGACTACCGTCCTCATGGCCAACGGATGCAGTTGGGCCACGGCAACGTTCATAGCTTTGATAATGGCCGCGACGTGTTCATTCAAAGGAAACCGAGCCCATATTCCAGTGCCTCGATGTACACGCCGGTGTGACCCGGTGGAGGGCAACAAACCGCCTGACCCTTCTTAGGGATAACAATCTTGTACCCCTCACCGAAGGAGAAATGGCCTCCGAAAAATGTTTCGCCGAACAATCGGCGAACTTATGGGACCAAGCACGGTCAAGACCAACGTGCGGGGCTCGCCATGATCCGGGATAGACAGCCTCCTACCGTCAGAAGGAATCCCCTCATCCTCATCAGCGTCGTCATCCTCATCCTCCCGTCCCTCCAAAATTGGTGGATCGACTACGGGAGAAGGAGACCTAGGGCCCCCAAACCTTATCGGGATGGCGTCTAGTATCCCCTCCCCATCAAGACGCGACGGGAACCCCCGCCGCGAAGTACTAGTCCCGGCCTCAACAGAAGACATAATAGCAATAATTATTTAACAAAATAAGGAGTGAAGAAATTTGTTTGTTTACCTTGAAGAAAACAATCGCGAGTAACAACTCGAGAAATCGAAGACAAAAAAGCCTTTGAAAGTTTAGAGAAGAAAATTTTGGAGAATGAAATTGGTGGCCAATTTCACGGATAACTCGCCCTATTTATAGGGAAAAGCCCATAAAGAAGGACCAATCGCGAATGTACCCCATGAGGCGTCAAATCCAATCGGATGCGGACACGTGTCGGGCATGCAATTACGGAATGTCAATCGTTGCAACAGTTAGACGTCAATCAATGCAACAGTAACCAAGCGTCTTCAACACGCCTATTCATATCTCCTTGCCTATTCACCTTCCTCAACAAATTCCCAAGCATCTGTTCTCCGCCGGCCACATGGTCAACCAAGCTAAGTAGCGCCGGCCGGGGGCAATCAAAAACAACCGACACTCAATCCTGGTCTCGGCCAACATTTCACTTTCTTTTCCACATCGGATGCCCTTTACACATCCATGTGGAGGGGGATATGGTACGGCCTAAGAAAGACCAGGCCGAGGTAAAAGAAGCCGCCGCAGAAGAAGCCGATCGAAATTTTCCGCAAATTACTTACACAGAATATACGCTCAAACGTACATCGGAGCCCATACCACGGCATAGACTACGGCGGGGCAAATTGATGGGGCATATTCTGCACCGCCGACCAAGTCAACATATTGAGCAAGGTCAAAGATATCCACAAGAAGTCAACGACTTAGACACCTAGCCGATCACCCATCGGCCGGTCGGCTGGTCTCGGCATGGCAACCTGCCGGCCGGGACATATACCCGCGTACTCATATCCAAGACCCCTCGGCGGTGTGTCAACAGGGCCCGCCGGCCTGCCATAGGTCCCTCGGCCGAGGGTAGATCGATCTTTCCACCTGCTAGCCACTTGGCCACTTGGCCACTACGTGACAAAAGGTGAAAGCCTATAAATACTCCTCAACCTTCATTGAGGAAAGGATCCAACAAATACACAACTAAACCTAAATACACTATTCATCTGGTAATATCTTCCTTATCTCTCTACAATATACATTCAGCCAAGTAACAACTTATCCTTTAAGTTTACTGACTTGAGCGTCGGAGTGAGTACGCTTGGCACAAAGCCAAGCCCTCAGTTCGTTCATTGTTGCAGGAGAGGCCGAGAGGAACGATTAAGACCAAAGGAGAATCCAACTCAAGACATCATTCAACAAGCCACGGGTGGTAACTATACTTGCTCTGGAATTACACCCGGAACAATTAGAATTATAGTTTAAAAACTTACAGCTTTTGTCTGTTACAATAACCCTTTGGTTGTTAAAATTACACTTTTGTCTGTTACAATTATACTTTTTACTATTAGAATTACAGTTTAAAAACTTACAGCTTTTGTCAGTTACAATAACACTTTTAGTTGTTCAAATTACACGTTTCTCTGTTACAATTATACTTTTTACTATTAGAATTACTGTTTAAAAATTTACACCTTTTGTCTGTTATAATAACACTTTTAGTTGTTAAAATTACACTTTCTCTGTTATAATTACAATTTTTACAATTACAATTACAGATTCAAATATTACACTTTTGAATTTCAAATTTACAATTACAGTTAAAAGAATTGTACTTTGTACGACTACAATTACAATTATACTTTCTACCATAACAATTACAATAATAGTTTTTTGCTTAAAATCACACCATTGGTAGTTAAAATTACATTTACGACCATTACAATTACAGTTTTGTTAATCCTGAAATTACTCTTTTCAGTCCGTCAAGATTACACTTTTGAATGTTACGATTACACTTTATTCGTCTTTTTTACACACGAAGCGGATACTATATTGACTCTTACAAATAAGAAACTGAAATATGAAACAACTCATAACAAATGTGACGTTATCTACCAAATAAATAACTCCAACGTCGAGAAGTTTAACTTCAACTTGACAGAGTTGATGTTGAACTCTATAATGCTGGAGTTCATGTTGAAAGAGTGGATTTACAGATTTCAGATAATAAAAAACAAGCTTAAAAAATAACCTAAAATACGTTCCTTCTCATATTTAAGCTCTTTGATATTTAACCTAATGTTTTGATAAAAAAAGAAATATAACCTAACTTTGAATGAAGCAAATAAATAAACAATCCAAAAATTACCATCGACAAATGGAATCATTTGCAAATCCGTCGTTTTTTACGTTGGACTATGGTCTTGTTGTTTGTCTGTAAGAATGGAAGATGATAAAGGAAGATGATAAAGGAAGAATGTATGATTTTTATTTTCAGAAGTTTTATTTTCTCAAAATTATCGCCAGTAAGGATGAATATCCATGATGAGTTTTTTTCAAATTGTGTTTTTTGTGGAGTTTGTTTAGAATTGTGTTGAGGATGGTGGTTGAATAATTATGCATGTGTTTGTGTGTGCACAGTGGGTAATAGAAAATAGTACTGACACACACACCCTCTCTCCTCCTCAACCTATTTCCTTTATTTTCTTGACGCTTATATTGGCTTTACAGTAGGCAAATCTCCACTCTCCATTTACCTAATCCAAGGGCCCTAATAAAGACTTAAGGACTCAAAAGATATTAAGGACTTAGGAGAACTTTGCTCTCTCTCTCTCTCTCTCTCTCTCTATATATATATATATATATATATATATATATATATAGAGAGAGAGAGGAGTTCAAATGAGTCCACCTAAAATGGTGAGTCCACTAAGTCCTAATCCTAGCCATTGATCAACTAAGATGGATGGTTGAGATTTTAAAATTTTAAGATGAAAACTTTAATGTTTTATAAATGAAACTTTAATTTACGAGTGAAACTTTAATGCTAAAAATTGAAACTTTAATTTTTTTAAACAATTTTTAATATAAAAATTTGAATTTATTTAATTTTACTGATTTTTAAATATAACTTTAATGTTTTACGAGTGAAACTTTAATGCTAAAAATTGAAACTTTAATTTTTTTAAACAATTTTTAATATAAAAATTTGAATTTATTTAATTTTACTGATTTTTAAATATAACTTTAATGTTTTACGAGTGAAACTTTAATGCTAAAACTTGAAACTTTAATTTTTTTTAAACAATTTTTAATTTAAAAATTGAATTTATTTAATTTTACTGATTTTTAAATATAACTTTAATGTTTTACGAGTGAAACTTTAATGCTAAAAATTCAAACTTTAATTTTTTTTTTTTTTCCAATTTTTAATATAAAAATTTGAATTTATTTAATTTTATTATTTTATAAATGAAACTTTAATGTTTTACGATCGTAACTTTAGTCATAATTTTTGAAACTCTTATTTTTTTTTGGAGGGTAACTTTATACTAATTTAAATTTATGTAATTTAAGTCTTTGGCGAGTATAATAATTAGTAACTTTTGTCCATCTAAGCGTAACTTTAGTCCATGTATGCGAAACTTTAATCCACGCCGGTGAAACTTTATAGTAATAACCACCTATAACCACCACCCTCACCTCCTCCAACCACCCGACCCATTACCACGAAACCACCACGACCACCAGCCATCACCACCTCGGACCACCAATTTGAGAGAAAAAAAAAAGATGTACACGACATCACCATTGCCGACAACAACCACCACTGCCACGCCGAACCCCATTGCCGCCACCACCAGATGCCGCACCCCACCCCTTCCTCCTCTAAAATCCCGCCTCTCTTCCTTTTCGAATTTCGAATTTCAAAATCCCGCCAACTCTTCTCTCCCCTTCGTCTTTTCTGCAAAAAAGAGTGAAAAAAAACTGAAAAACAATAAATCGACCACCACCTAACTCACATCCACGGCCACCACCATTAACCACCGCCCACTACGACACCATTAAACCACAACCAGCAGATTTAAAAAAAAAAAAAAAAAGGGAGGGCGTGGTGGCTGCGGCCGAGAGGAGAAGGGAGAGGGCAAAGGAATGGGAAGGAGGAGACGAGGAGGAGCAAATGGCGGCAGGAGGAGCAGAGGGCGGCATGAGGAGCAGAGGGCGGCGTTTGGTTTGGGAGGCGGGACGGAGAGAGAAAGGAAGGAAGAGAGGGAAAGGGAGGAAGAGAGAGAAGCGAGGAAGGAAATGAAGAGAATTAGGGTTTGGTTGTTTTATATAGGGCTTTTATTTTCGATTCAATCTCATTTCTTAATTTTGTTCTAATCTAATGGTTTAGATTAGGACTTATGGGACTCACCTATACTAAGGGACTCACTATATATATATATATATATATATATATATATATATATATATATATATATATATATATATATAGTGATAAGTTCTTCTAAGTCCTTAATATCTTTTGAGTCCCTAAGTCTTTATTAGGGCCCTTGGATTAGAAGAATGGAGAGTGGAGATTTGCCTAGTTTAAGCCCATTATAGGCGTGAAAAAAAAAAGGAAATAGGGTGAGCGGAAAGAGAAGGTCATGTCGGTACTACTTGCTATTACCCACTGTGCACACACAAACACATGCATAATCACTCAACAACCTTCCTCAACACATTTTCTAGACATACTCCACCAAAACACAATTTCAAAAAAAAAAAAATACTCATCGATCGGGCGAAAAATTGAGAGCAAATACTACTTTATTCATTTCCCATCTTCCTTTATCAGCTTCTTTGATCATCTTCCATTATTATCCTTGAGCATCTTCCATTATTATCCTCGAAGTGTAGAGACAAACAACAAGACCAACGTCCAACGTAAAAAATGACGGATTTGCAAATGGTTCCATTTGGCCATGGTAATGATTGGATTGTTTTTTTTTTATTATCTTCATGTTAGTTTATATATAATATTGTTTTGAGTCCTTAATATCTAATATTGTTATGAATACATTAGGTTAGATATTAACAGTTCTTTAAATATGACGAGGAAGTGTATTTTGGGTTGTTTTTGAAGCTTGTTTTTTATTATGTAAAATCTGTTAAACTTCTCCATGATGGAAGTTAATCCCTGTGAATAATAAGTTCAACATCATAGTGTCAGGCTTGAAATTTATAACAGTGAATTCGATGAAATTGTAATCTTAACTGCAAAAGGTGTGAATGTAAGCCACCAAAGTATTATTGTAATTATTATGGTAGAATTGAATTTCAAAAGTGTAATATTTGTATCTGAAATTAAAATTGTCAATATCGTAAGTATAACTTATAAAACTGTAATTATATGTGATAAAAGTATAATTTTAACAGGTCAAAGTGGTATTGTAAGAAACTGTAATTGTAATTGTAATTGTAACAAAATATTATTCTTTACAAAATATGTCAGTGTTCAAACTGTAATTGTAATAATTACAAGTATAATTGTAACATACAAAAGTATAATTCTAACAGGCAAAAGTGTGATTGCAAAAGTGTGATTGCAAAAGACAATTTCTATGAGTTTTCAAACTGTAATTCTAATAGTGACAAGTATAATTGTAAGAAAGAAAAGTGTAATTTTAACAACCAAAGGGTTGATTGTAACAGAAAAACTGCAACTTTATAAACTATAATTGTAATAATAAAAGTATAATTCTAACAGTTGGACACGTAATTTTAACAGGCAAAAGTGTGATTGCAAAAGACAATTTCTGTAAGTTTTCAAACTGTAATTCTAATTGAAACAAGTATAATTGTAAGAAAGAAAAGTGTAATTTTAACAAACAAAGGGTTGATTGTAACAGAAAAGCTGCAACTTTATAAACTATAATTGTAATAGTAGAAAGTATAATTCTAACAGGCAAAAGTGTAATTATTACTACGAAAAGTCTAATTTTAAGAAATATATAATTTGAACAAATATTTGGGTGACTTTAAGTTGTTATAAAAAGAATTGATAATTATTACGCTATTGTCAGATAATATTGAGCAGAATGGAAAACATAAGCCGAACGAAGAAGAATTTTGCAAAGATGTTGAAGCTAAGTTCACACCGTATGTTGGTCAGGAATTCCTGGAAATAGAGGAAGCGTGACATTTTATAGAATTTATCTTTGTTGTGGTTTTGATGTGCGTAAGTACACAACTAAGAGATGGCGTGGAGGGGAGATCAAATCTAAAACCGTTGGTTTGCAACCGAGAGGGGTTCAAACAGAAGGGACAATTGGAGTGTAGTGGCGGCCAGGACTCAGGTAGGAGACACAAAGTCAGGCGTGTTGGTTGCAAAGCGAGGATTAGGCTGTTCTTGATGAAGGGGGAATTACGAGTTGACAGATTCCACAGTGGGCACAACCATGAACTCGTATCAGCCAGAGATAGAGAGTTCCAAAAGTTGGCATGCAATATAACAGACTATCACAAAATGATAATCCTTTATAATTCAAGGGTGAGATAATTAAAATTACACTTGTCTTGATTGAAATTACACTTGTTTATGTTATAATTTCACGAAATTTGTTAGAATTACACTTTTTTCAACTAAAATGACACTTCTTGCGTCTCAATTACATTTTTCTTCTTAAAAGAACACTTTTTTTTGTTTTTAACTTATATATTTGTATCTGTATAAGTTGATTGGAATTACACAAACTGATAATCCTTTATCATTCAAGGCTGAGTTGATTGGAATTACACTTTTATTGATTAAAATTACACTTTATTTTGTTAGAATTACACTTTTGTCATCTAAAATTACACTTTTTGAGACTACAATTACATTTTCTATTGTTAAAACAACACTTTTCTTTTTTTGAACTGATATATTTGTATACGTTTTAATTATGTTTTAGATGAATAAAATCTGTACATCTAAAAGATTGTCATTCGTCAACAGCTGAAGATAGGAGCTACGAAGACGTACAAAATTCTGAAGGAACATGTTAATGGGTTTGAAAACATCGGTGCTAGTTTGAATTCTTTTAAGAACTTTCACAGGGATGTGAAATGCTACATTCATGAACGGGACGGTCAGATGTTCGTGGACCACTTTAAGGAATTGGTCACATTTACTAGACCAGGGTTCTTCTTTGACTATGATGTTGATTCTGACGGTAGCCTTAGTAAAGCTATATGGGCGGACGGGATCGCTAGAAGGAACTACTCGGTTTTTGGGGATGCGGTGTCATTCGATCCGACGTATTCCACCAATAAGTATGACATGTCATTCACACCTTTTACGGGGTTGATAATCATAAACGGTCAGTCACTTTACGTGGAGCGCTTGTTGCTCATGAAGATGCGGACTCGTTTAAATGGGTGTTCACCCGTTTCACGGTGCGATGGGTGGCAAAGAGCCTAAGTACATTATCACCGATCGGATCTTTGGTATTCAAAGCGGTGCCATTGGTGTTCAAGACAACGCGCCACCGCTATTGTATGTGGCATATCATGAACAAGGTTCCAAGCAAGTATGGAATGGCAAGAGATGATTATTCAGTGTTTCTAAAGAAATTGAATGCCATAATATGGGATGAAGACATTGAACCGCGAGTTCGATGCAAAATGGGAAGAAATTGGCAGGGAACACAATGTTAATCACATTGATAGTTCCAAGAAATGTACGCTAAAAGGAGGCAGTGGGTTATGGCTCATTGTAGGGACCTAGATATGGGAGGTGTTATGAGGACAACCCAAAGATCAGAGAGTGAAAATAGTTTTTTTAAGAGATTTGAGAGTAAGTCGGAACATTAGTTGAGTTTACGATGCGTTTTGACAGCATGCGATGGACCAGAAAGACACACACACGAAACAGTTGACAAGCGTAATGAGACACGCTTTCCCTGAAATATCAACGCATCTAGCTATTGAAGTGCACGGGCGGAAGTGTACGGTCATAAAGTATTCGAGGAATTTAAAGAAGAGGCCAAGTGCTCAATTGGTACTTGTAAAAGTAGAGGATTCACTGAGTGTGGCTCTTTAGAAGTGACCACTTTGTAAGAGATGCAAGCGAGGAGAGAAATTATGAGGTCACATACGCCCTGGTATCATTCACGTAGCATTTGTTTACTACAATTGCACTTTTATCCGTTAAAATTATACTTTTGTTGATTAGACTTACACCTAGGGTTGTTAGAATTATACGTTGGGTTGTTAAAATAATACGTTGGGTTGCTAAAGTTATACTTTAATCCGTTAGAATAACACTTTTATTGATTAGTATTACACTTTGGGTAGTTAAAATTACAATTGATTAAAGTTATACTTTTATCCGTTAGAATCACACTTTTATTGATTAAAATGATACTTTTGTGTATTACTACAGTCACACTTTCGTCCTTAACACATTACTTTATAATGTTGAACTAGATACACTGAAAGCCACTTGTAGCTGTAGAATGCTTGAGAGGAAAGGCATCATTTGCCGGCATGTCATATGGATTTACTCATCAAACGGAGTGAAGATCATTCCAGAACAATGTATTGTTAAAAGATGGTGTAAAGATGCAAGGTTATCTAAAATGTTCGATTGTAATGGTGAACCAACTGAGGACATTGATATAATAGATGGAAAACAGATTGCGATGTCAATAATGTGGTCGGAGATTCATCGGGCTTGGGTTGCTCATGGGCAAATTGAAGAATGATGTCGAGAACTTCTCGTGTCTAATTAGACAGTTTAAGGAGAAACTCTCACCATTAGGATCACCATTGAATAAACGTCAACAGTTGGAGAAAATTCTTGGATGTTCTCCTACTGAGGAGATAACCATTTTGCCGCCCAAGAAATCCAAGAACAAAGGGAGCGGAAAGAGAATGTTGTCGAAAAAGGAAAAAGCAGTTGCTTTGGCAAGGAAGCCAAAACGCATGTGTAAAAATTGCAAGCGATTAGCTAACCATGACAAAAGGAACTGCCCTAACCCATTCGCAGAGCACCCGCCAGTCTCGCAATCATCGGAAACCTCGTCGGAAGAAGAAGATGGAGAAGACGAAGAAGAAGGTTTAGAGGACGAAGAAGAAGAAGAAGAAGGCATCTTAGAATAATCAATTTCAGGGCGTAATAAGTAGTACAATTTTTTGGGATGTCTACACAAAATACGAGGTACAACATGATGTTTCGTATTGTGTTTAGACATCAAACAACAGAAGACAAGTGGTCGCCGTTGGTATTAGAATGTATTTTGATGAAGTATTCTTTATTAGACGACACGATCATAATGTGCAAATTCAGAACGTTGAAATTTGAGTCTCTTGACTATTATGACAAATTATGTTCTTCAAAGTACACATAGTTATTATTGCAACATCTTTCAGATAGGTAAAACAACATTACTATCTGTTCATAAATCAAACTACTAAAATGACACTTTTGCATTTTAAAATTACATTACTATTTTATGTAATGTAAGGAAAATCATCACGATATGGCCTGTTAGAATTACACTTCGATTTACAATTACACTTTTGTATTACTCACACTTTCTTCTGAATGATTTAGTTAACATATTACTCTATATTGTTGAAGTAAATACATTGAAAGACAGATTGTGGTGCGTCTTTACTGAGAGGAAAAGGCATTCTTTTATAGAATGTCGTAAGATTATTTACACAAAAACTAACTTCGACATTAAGTTTGCTAACAAATGTTCAAATAATACAAAGTATGAAATAAGTGTTTACATAGCCAAGGGAATATTCCAACAAAAACAGAACTACGAAATTAAGGTTGTTATTTTTTCACATTGGGACGGGGATGTCTTACCTTCCACAGTTTGTCCTTCGTGCTAACAAAAGCTTTGACCTTCTCGAGCACACCTTCGCGCAAAATGTTCATGTCTGCCGAAACGAGGGTAGCTACCAAATTCACCAAATAGCCTGATTTCTTCTTCTCGAGATCTTCATGCTGAAAAGGAAGACCCTCGTATAAGAGCATCGCCATCATGGTGAATAACCCGACTTTGGTTGAGAGTTGGTGACATCCCGCCGAAAGGTATTAACACATAATTAGGAATTTCCCGTGCCCTCGTGTTCTTCTTTTCCTTATCCCGTGATTCTAAATAATCACTCACAATTGCACATCATTACCCTATAAAAACTGATTGAACAAAAAAGATTGCATTCGGAAGAAAGCGATTCAAAATAACTTACAATTAAACGCTGCTTTGCCAAATTTCTTCAAGTCGATGCCTTTGCAAAGTCGATTTGTGATTGATACAAACACATGCAAAATGGTCGTCAATGCGAACGGGACAAATAGCAAGTCTGTTCTCAAGTTGACTCATTGCCGACAATGAAGGTATCCCGGATCGATAATCGTCATAGTTCTTTGTACGATTGTGTGCCTGGTTGCTCAAACGTCCCGAGCATACAAAATCCTTGAAAAGGCAATAGTGAACATGATTCTTGTGTTTACATTGTCACCCAAAATTACACTATTGTCCCTTAAAAATACACTTCACACGGTTAGAATGACACTTTTGTGGATTAAAAGAACTAAAGTGAAACATTCACATTAAAACGCTGTAACTAAGAGAAGTGACATTATAAGTAACAAAGGTGTAATACAAGTGGACATAAATATTATGCAATGATAAATGGAATTACCATGTGACGTATACCAAAGAATGACATCCTCATTTGGTCGCCATATTCCTCCTTCTCCAAATGGTTCATCAAAATCGACCAAAGACTCGATCACATTTAACGACATAAGGTTTTCGGGCATCAAGGACATAATGTCTTTTCTCCGAAGCGTTGCGTGACGGGTGTTCAGGTTTCACTTTTCCGTATTAAAGAGGTCGTTAATTAAAGTAAAATAAATGTCAAAAATAATCTGAGTATATCTAATATCCTTGAATAAAGAAGGCGTTAATTAAGCCGGCGATGGACCGTTCCTCATAAGTGTGGTCATCTAGCAAGCAATAGTCGGCAACATGCTTCCTCCTGTTTTTAATATCCTTGATTAACGCTTGATTGCCCCGGAGCATCTTCGACACCACATTTGTGTTGAGGCCACCTCTACCACAGTCGAGAGAGCAGCCCAACCCGTCTCCCTTTCCACGGGGATGGCTCTTGTTAGATAGCTCTTGACCAGATGGAATGCGCATGGCAACCGGCGTCACCTCCAACACGGGCTTCTCAAATTCGATTCGCGAGCACGTTTTGTGGACTCCGGCCCTCTGTCACCATCTCTGTTTTCCTCTTAGCACATTCAACTTTCTTGTCAACGGATGTCCAGCAATCGTTTTGAAAAAACCAACCCTCGTCGGGATATCTTCTCTGAAATCGTGTTAATGTCACGAGGACGAGTGTTGCGAATCTCAAGACGGTACAAACTCATAGCATCCTCTTTCCCGAGGTCACATTGAAAAGGGCCTCCGCGGTAGAACATCATATGTAGCATCATGAAAACACCACGGTCATTTACGGAATACCCTTGACCTTGCCAAATGAACTCAATGTTGACAATCTTGAACCCGCTGACCTTTGCCCCCTTAGACAGCCCTTTAGACACCAAATACTTCCCCATTATATTTGCCTGGACACAAAAAAACGTCATTGAGTTAACGTAGTACGACCCACTAAAATTCGTTGACTTTTAAGATATCAAAGAAAAGAAAAGTGTGATTGTAGCATAAAGTGTTATTTTAACTAACATAAGTGTAATTGTAGCGAGAGGAAAGTGTAATTTTAGCGACAAAACAATTGTAGCATAAAGTGTTATTTTAGCAACAAAAGTGTGATTCAACCAAAGGGTCAAAAGTGGGATTTGTAGCAGAATAAAGTGTTATTTTAGCTTACAAAAGTGTAACTCTAACAAAATACGGTGTTATTTTAACGTTGTAATTTTAGCAAACAAAAGTGTAATTTTAGGTTAATTCTAAGAAGATAAAGTGTTATTTTAACATACTACATTGTAATTTTAGCAAAGAAAAGTGTGATTGCTGCAGCATAAAGTGTTATCAACAAAAGTGTAATTCTAACAAAAGGGTAATGAAAAGTGGGATTTCTCCAACAAAAAATGGGTAAACTGTAACTTTAACAAAGAAGGAGTAATTGTAGATATCGGCCACTTACGGAAATACGCGCTATCCCTCCGTAAGGGAGCGTTTCTATTGGGTCATCGTACTTGCGGTTGTCGAGGTAGTCAATCAATCAATCTGGTGAGAAAGTTGATGCACACGCACCGTAGTGATCATCGTCGCCGCCGATAATACGGGGAGAAAGATCTGCACCGTGTGTTGCTAAGATCAGAACAATTAAAACTTAAAAACCATGAGACAAGATTACATGTTTTGTTACCTACCATGTCCGTATCAAGAATGGTGCACGACACATTTCAGCCCATGAATCCCAAAAAACCACCAAAAATGTCTTCGTCTTTGTTCAACACTTTCCCAAGCTTTTGAGCGTCCCAAATCATAATTGCAGGGGACTGTAATTTGAAAAGTGTTAAATGCGTGAACAGATAATTAAAAGAACTATTTTATACAAATAAAGTGAACCTTTAACCAAAAAAAGTGTTTGGAATTAACTCAGAAGGGAGATGTTAAAAGTATAATTTAAACAATCAAAAGTGTAATTCTAACGGCAAACAGTATCATTTTAACGGACAAATGTGCAATTTTAACATATCCCCCCAACTTTTTAACTTTAAAAAGTATAATTCTAACGGACAAATGTGTAATTTTAACACACAAAGGTAACATTTAACTTACAGTGTGACTTAGTCCAAAGAAAGAACGGGATATGTCCGAAGGTTTCATGATATGGTTGAGTAGCAAGCACCAACCATCAATAACACCTCATGATTTGCGCCCAGGGTTCAAAGTTGCAATATCTTCCCGGGTAATGAAATAAAACTCCTTTGGACCAATTGTTCCCTACAAAGAAAAAATGAAATTAGCCAACAAATATATATATAATTAGCAATGTTAAGAGGCTCTTGTAAAGAATAATACACTTACAACTCGTTAAATACGTCCTCGATTGAACGCATAGTCAATCACGTATTTCACTCCCAACATTGGCACTAGGAGCTCCATCAATGCTAGGTTTTTCGTCGCAAAGCACAAATCAGGATTAGGTGCCCCACAATCAAGAGAACACCCAAGGTTCTCAATGACGTGATCCATGCATGGTAAGGGCTCACTCGAGTGAAGTAAAAAAGGATGGTAGCTCAGATCACTGTGAGGGACGTACGGACCGGGATAGGGATGTCAACGTTCTCTGCCTGCGGAACTACGTCGGTGATGCCTCTCTTCTCTCGATCCCTTCCGAAGACTTCCCAAAGAACATCCTCAATCTATATCCGTAATAAAAATAGTGTTATTTCATCATCGATAAGTAAAGTGTAACTATAAAGTAAGTATAATTCAAGAGACAAAATTATAATTCAAACAAAAATGAGTGTTATTTTATCACAAATAAGTGTAATTTTAACTACAAATAGTCTAATTCTAGAAGACAAAAGTGTAATTGTAAGCTACAAAAGTATTATTTTAACTTACAAAAGTGTAGTTTAGTAGAGAAAATTGTAATTCTAACTGAATAAAGTGTGATTTTAACTAACAAATTGTCTAATTGCAATGAGAGAAAAGTGTCATTCTAATCCAAAAAAGTATAATCAAATAACAAAAGTGTAACTTTAAAATAGAAAAATGTAATTCTAGCTAAATAACTTCATCCACGGCATTACCTCCGTGATCCTTGATCTGACCCCATCCACTACCTTCTCTACCACCTTTGTAGAGAACTTATATCCAAATTTGGCTCATCATTATCCCAACCCTCCTCATTTACAATCGAGATATTGGGTGCTCCTCGATGGTTGAAAGAATATTTGTCCATTCTACGTCCATAAATTCCTTTGCCTGCAACGCATATACAAATTCAGTGTTTTCATTTTTAACACCCGCTCGTCAGTGGTTTCGCCTCGGCCGTTTCCTGCCCCATCTTGATAATGTTGTTATAATATCTCGAAGAACATCAACGAGAGGCGGCGGGGAACTTCGTGTTCGGACTTCCGCCAAAGCATTATCCGCCTTCTCGGTCTCCCCAGCATCGGGCCCTCTAAATTCCAAAGATTTAGAGTCCACTTGTCTTCGTGTGGTGTTGCGAAACCACAATTGAACTAACATTGGAGACCAGGTTCAAATTACCCTTCCCAATCTTGTCATCATCCTTTTCCGCCTCGGCATTCAGAGCTTCACTCACATACACAACCGCTCCCGTAGCGTCGGAGGCCCCATTCACCAATTCTCTTACCTCTCCAATTCCATGGTCTTCTTTTTCATTTTCAATAATCTCCGCAGACGAAATCAGCAGTTGAGTAACGGGTGGAAGAGCGTCAGAGGGCCCATCGTCCTCAATTTTGTTGTCCGCTATCTCATTATCCCCGGCCACATGCACGTCCGATCCATCATCTTTTCTTCGGCCTCAATTTTTTTGTCAGCTATCTCATTATCCCCGGGCACATGCACGTCCATGTCCCTTAATTTTTCGCATAGAACTTCTTCAATCATCAAGGTCTTCTTTTGAATATATACCTTCGAGAATTTCCCGGTCAAATTTGGGTGGTTCTTTAACAGCCACTTGCACCTGCTTTCCATCTGCCTTCCTCCTTCTGTATATAACGGAAATCTCACGAGTACTACACACATCCACGTTGGTGTCCTTACAAATATCTCGTCGTGAGCTCCAGTTCACCGGAGCCGTAATATTGCACGGCCTCCATTATTCTGTTGTGTAGACACATCCAAAGCTTTCTCACTAGCTGCGTCATCCGAAACAATTGACACGGCCACCGGGCCTTCACGGTCTCTACCAAGATCTACAATCTCTTTCATTATCGGATACATCATCCTCCATATCATCACCGTCCTCCTCATCGCCAACATTATCAACATCCTCGTCATCTCCCTCGTCCTCATCACCATTGTCCTCCTCTTCATCATCGTCACCAACATGCTTTTTAATCATTCTGAACCTGGACTTTGTTGCGAGCAGTGCTGATTTCATTTAACGATTTATTTGTTCGGCTATCTCCTTTATTTCCACAATATAATCCTTCATCCTTTGGCTTTGAAAGAATGATTGCGTGCATTGTGTAGCGACAAGGATGGTTCATCCCTCCTGTTAACCTTTTGAGCGTCATGGTCGATCTCAATACCATGAATAGAAGATTTAGCATTCCTTTGCATCTTCAAGTAAAGCTCATGCACATCCTACATTAAAATACGAATAATTGGACAATTGTTCATCAAAGTGTTCATTCAAAAGTATAATTTTAACCTTAACAACTGTAATTCTAAGGTGAAAAAGTATAATTCCAACGGACGAAAGTGTAATTGTAAGCTACAACGATTATTAACCTTACAAAGTATTATTTTAACGGGCAAAAGTGTAATTGTAACACACAAAAGTATAATTTTAATCGTACAAAGTGTAATTTAAACCGACAACCTTGTGTAATTTTAATCGACAACCTTGTATAATTTTAACTTTAAAAAGTATTTTTTTAACGGACAAAAGTGTAATTGTAACATACAAAAGTATAATATTAATTTTAAAAAGTATTATTTTAACGGACAAAAGTGTAATTGTAACATACAAAAGTATAATATTAATTTTAAAAAGTATTATTTTAACGGACAAAAGTGTAATTGTAACATACTACAAAGATAATTTTAACTTTAAAAAGTATAATTTTTAGTGACAACCTTGTAATTTAAGCAATTACTGATTAATATCGCAATTACAATTGTAGTGTAATTGTAGTGAAAGAAAAAGCATCTTTAAAACATTAAAATAGCACTTACATCTACTAACTTTCAACTCCTCGTCATCATCAACACCAAGGAGTTCAATCTCGATGAACTTCTTCCCCGTCCAAGTTGAAGTCACTTGTAATGTCGTATCCCTTACCACATTTCCAATTCTCAACACTTGGCCATCATCACACCCCAATGCTTAATGCTTCTTTTGAAGGCACCGAGGATACTTGACCTCGGACCAAGTTAGCCACCCAAACGGCTCTTGTCAAGCTCACCATGTAGTCCAATTTAATGAGGGGCGGGGTGTGGCGACAACTCCCACCACGGAAATCGAAACGTTGAAAGTACGTAATCATTAAGAAGGGGATACACCCCGAAATCTGTTATTTTCACCGGATCTCCGCCGACCTTCACCAAATTTTCCAAAGACATAAGTACACCAATCGTACTGCGTAATCGAGTCCACATCTTCAACAGCTCTCAAAAGCTTGAAGTCAACCCCACTGTATGATGTTGGAGTTAGGAATGATGACATTGCGAAAGAACAAACCTGCACGGGCCTCCTTTTTTGTATTATTTTTTTAAAATATCTTGGAAGACAATTCCTAAATTAATGCCTTCATTAACCCCTTTTATGTTGTACGCTTTTCGCCATTTATCTTTCAATTGCTTGTTCTCCGAGAATCCTTTTGGCGGCCCGTAGGTACTAGATCAAGAGTTTTAGGACCAAGTGGTAACATAAAACATTCATACACGTCATGCTTGGTGACCATGAACTCCTTATCCCTCCCCGAAAGATATACGATCCATCACCGAATGCTTTCGAAAATCTTTAACATAACCCATCGGATATGTTTTGAACTTAAGCTCCGAATACCACCGAAACCAATCCTCCGTACCGCATCTCGTTGTGCATCATTGAGCTTTTCAACGAGCTCAACCACCACCTTGATGCACCACCTTTGCTATTTTCTTCGTGTCCCATTTTGGTTTGGTTGGTTTGGCAACAACAAGCTCATTACTCACCTTACAGCACCTTCGCTTTTTGGACTTGCCGATTTACCCTCATTTCCACGACGACATCATTAACATTACTCATAATTAATTGTTACGTACAAAAAAAATAAGACAAAACGAAAATTTATAATTGTAGCAAAGATAAAGTGTAGTTATAAAAAGTGTAATTCTAATAAAATAAATGGTTATTTTAACAGGGGAAAAAGAAAATTGTGATTGTAGCGACAAAGTGTTATTTTAATAAACAAAAGTGTAATTGTAGCAGAGGAAAGTGTAATTCTAACAAAATACAGTGTTATTTTAACAGGCAACAGTGACTAACAGAAAAGAGTGTGATTTTAGCTGAGAAAAGTGTAATTCTAACAAGATAAAGTGTTATTTTAACAGACTAAATTGTAATTTTAGCAAAGAAAAGTGTGATTATAGCAGCCACAAGTGTAATTCTAATAAAATAAATGGTTATTTTAACAGGCAACAAAAAACTATCAGCAAAACAAAAGTGTGATTGTAGCAGCACAAAGTGTTATTTTAATAAACAAAAGTGTAATTGTAGCAGAGGAAAGTGTAATTCTAACAACATAAAGTGTTATTTTAACAGGCAACAGTGACATTTTAACAGAAAAAAGTGTGATTTTAGCTGACAAAAGTCTAATTGTAGCAGCATAAAGTGTTATTTTAGCAACAAAAGTGTGATTCTAACAAAAGGGTCAAAAGTGGGATTTGTACCAGAATAAAGTGTTATTTTAACTTACAAAAGTGAAATTCTAACCAAATACAGTGTTATTTTAACAGGCAATAGTGACATTTTGACAGAAAAAAGTGTGATTTTAGCTGAGAAAAGTGTAATTCTAATAACATAAAGTGTAATTTTAACTACAAACATAGTAATTTTAGCAAAGAAAAGTGTGATTGCAGCAGCTAAAGTGTTGTTTTAGCATCAAAAGTGTAATTCTAACAAAAGGGTAATCAAATGTGGGATTTCTCCCACATAAAATGGATAAACTGAAATTTTAACAAAGAAAGAGTAATTGTAAGCAACAAAACTAGTAATCAAATAACTGGCTAATCAAAATGAAGAAACCAAAAACAAGATCAAATAGAACAAGACATCAACAATGGTGACAAAGTACGTGATCAAATCTGATCCAATAGCATAACAATGTCCAATAAATTAAAAAAAACGTCTAAATAAATGAAGAGAACAATTAATAAAACTCTAAAAACCCGAAAAAAAATCATACAACTATAAAAACCCCAAAAAAATTACCTTCTGAAGTGATTGAAAGGACGACAATGGCGGTTTGCAAGTGAGCAAAGAAAATGGAGAAAAAACGATAATAAGGTAGCAAAAAGCGATAAATTTGGGGGATTTTTAGAGCGGTTTAATCTTGAAATGAATGTGGTTTAATTTGGGGCAAATGTTTTGGGGCAAAATTAATTTTGAATAATTGAGAGATGGAAAGTGGGGGGAAGTTTTTAGGACGTGTGTGTGTGTGATGTTTTGATTGACAACCTGCTGCATGCATGCTAATAACCACCCTATAAGTGGTAGGAGGAGAGAGGTAATTAGTTTAGCCATTAGAATAATATTATTAGTTGCTTTTTACTTTTAATCTAAGCCATTCAATAACATGATCTAAGGGTAGACAATGGAACTCATGGACTCAAATGTAAGAGGTGGACTTAGATGATCTTATTACTATATATATATATATATATATATATATATATATACATACCAAAGTTAAGGCTCTATTTGACAATGTATTTCAGATACCTGATTTGGTCAAAGTAGCTTATTTGACCAAAATTGTAGGTACCTTATTTTTTTTTGTAAGTGTTTGACAAGTAGCTTATTTAACCAATTAAGTTACCTGAAATGAAATGCTATCTATAGTAGTATTTGAAATTTCAGGTATCTGTTTTGATTTGATTTTCCTTCTTTACCCCTTAAATCTATACTATTAAATAATTATCATATCCTTTTATGTAATTTCACCAAAATCAGTTACCTTTTCAGGTAGTTTGCCAAACACTTTTTTAATATAATCATTTACCTTATTAACTCCTAATTTTCAGCTTCCTTATCAGTTACCTTTTCAGATTTTAGGTAGCTTTTCAGTTTTCAGCTACCGTTTAATTAGTTTTACCAAACAGAACTTAACACTTATAATTATTACTTCCCATTAATACAATTCCATTTTATTTAGCTTTCTTCTTCATTCAATTACACATAAGAATTCTCTCAATATTGCAAGCTTGATAATTGTTCAACAATGGCGTTCACTATGATCTTCATCTTTTCATGGTATCAGAGCTGCAAGGAGTGATCCGTCGCAATTTCTGCATATCTTTGTGTTGTTTTTCTAATTTTTGATCTTCAAACATTTCGAAGATTTGTTGATTTCGTTATATTCCACTGTTTTGCCTTCAATTTTCTTCATAATTCATATTTTTCTGAAGTTTCTGTTTCTCAAATTCAAAAAAAAAAAACTATTAAAAATCCCATGATTTCAATGTTCTTTGCAATTTCTTGTGATTCTTGTGACGATATCTTGTTCGTCTGTTCTTCGCACAATTTTTCTTTCAAATCTCAGAAAATTCATCACAACTTGTTCAATCAAGTCGAGTTATGGCTCCTCATGAGAATTCTAATTCAAATGTGATCCTCTATTATTAGTACTGGTGTTACTAGAATGAAAGTTCATCTTTATCTTTCTTGTCGTGATACATCAATAATTATGCTTGTTGCTACGCAATTCAGTGGCAAGCACTACCTCAAATGGTCAAGGAGTGTGAAAATGGCGTTGATTGCTAAAAATAAGCTTGGTTTTATCATTGGCGAATATCCTAAACCAGCTGAAGATGCGGCTATATATCAGGATTGGTTAACTGTTGACTATAATGTCATGTCCTGGATTTTACATTCCTTAATTCCAAATTTTTTTGAAAGTTTGTTGTATGTCACCTCTTCCAAGCAACCGTGGGATGAGATTAAGGAGCGTTACAGTCAGGCTAATGCTCCATTTCTCTATCAACTGAGGAAAGATGTGATTCAGACAATTCAAGCAAAAGATCAATCTGTAACTCAGTATTTTGGCAAATTTAAGACAGTTTGGGAAGATTTACAAAGTCTTGATGAATTGCCTCAGTGTGAATGTGGTGCAATGAGCAAATATTCTTGCAGTTTTCTCAAAAAGATACTTGAGAGAGACAACATAAGTTAATTGATTTTCTCATGGGGTTAGATAAGAAGTGTGAAACTGTGAGGAGTCAGATTCTTGCATCTGATCCTCTACCTACGGTTAATCAAGCTTTTTTTAGGATTCAGCAGATGGAAACACATCTCAGTACCCATACTGATCACAAAGGAAAGGGTTGATACGGCTGTCACAACCTATCAAATAAAAATCAACTAGTCTCTAATTAATATAGCTAGGGGAGTCGGGATCGTATTCACATGGAGGTTTTTAGCGTTCTACTTGTTAAATTAAGCCTGTCTAAATAACCAAATGGGGTTTGTTTGATTTTTGTTCTAAACTAAAGCAATAAAATAAAAGGTTTAAAGAGAGTAGGGGGGGGGGGGGGGTAAAAAAAAAAAATCATGACAACATTTATACATTAAAATGAGGCAGAAATTACCGCTTTCTTCCTCTATTAGTTTTAATTTCGCTTCCTGCCGACGCCTTTGTTCGGAAAAGAGTTATTATTAATCACAAATATCAGAACAATCATACAGCTTTGGCATCCTATATTCCTTTACAAACCATACAGTAGTTACATGTAGCACAACTCTTAATTAGATTCTACTGTTAGATACCAAGAAACAACATAGAAGCCGAGTTTCTTTATGTCTTCTATTAGCTAATTTGTAATTTAATGAAAGGCAAACCAACCTTTATGCTTGAGAATTTATTATCCTTATGTTTTTAAGGCATACCTCTAATCGAATCCGATCCAAACAATAATAAAAATGGTGTACATAATAAAAGAAGCGACCATGGATCATTAAACACAACAAGTTGAACTATAGCAGATATCTTCCTTGAGCGTAATGACTGTGGATAAGAAAGTCAAGTAACTTGCTGCACTTAAAAAAGTAATCAGGACAATACTCTCGTGCTCTCAGATCAATCATCAGAAGACTGCATTGCACGGGGTAGATGACAAGTTCTCTACAGATTTCAATGTTTGGAAAACAGCCAATACACTTTTTGTAATGTAGAATATTGTTGATTGATTAAAGAGCATCAAAAGGAGCGACAGTAATGTACTTAGACACCAAGGGATGAAACCCATATATAGAATAGAAGAGCGAGGCTATCAGGGATTTATTGAGAAAAATGAGATAATTAACCAAATAATCAATCTACACTAACCCAAGCCAAAAATTACACAAATTGATAAATAAATTTACAAACTAATAAGAACAAATTTGGGATCTAGGTTTTGGGGAACAAATTAATCAAACAAATAAGAACAAATTAATTGAATTTGGGGAACAAATTAATCGAATTAATCAAACTAATAACTAATAAGAACAAATTAATCGAATTAATCAAAACAAGCAACAACAAATTAATCGAATTAATAAGTTTATAAGAACACATACCGACTACTACCGCGAGTGATGAAGTGAGCCGTGAGGCAGACAGTGACGCCGTGACGGCCAGAGGAAAGATAAGCCAAGGAGAAGGCCGGCGGCAGGTGGTGGTGTCGTGGTGGTATTGTGGTGATTATTGTCTTATTGTTTGTGTTTGTGTTTATCGATGTTTGTTTTGTTTGGTTGTGTTTATCGCAGTCTCTCTCTCTTTTTTCCAGTTTTTTTTTCCCCTTCCCCTCACGTGAGGGCACATGTGTAACACCCCCATTTATTCAGGAGCCTTTAGCTAGACATTCCCAAATAAATAGGACTGTTACCATCTCGGTTTCCCGAGGTAGTGAATAACAAAGTACAACAATACCAAAGTACTTTAAATTAAAACTTAGCGATTTCATGTTTATTACAATTAACCAACTAAAACTTAATATAAAATATTTACAACTCGCAACGGAAATAATTAAAGTGATATAATTGTTCTATGTGATCTAGACTTCAACTACGGTCCAAGTCAAGCTCTCATCCCAATGCTCCCGAGTAAGCTAATCTTTAGTATCTGTCAAATCTGCTCCCCATTATGGTTCACCGCAGGTGTTCACGAATACACGGTCAACCACGAGGTTGAGTAGGAATAAACTAAACAACAATAACAATAATAATCCAACCAAGATAAACGTCCTTCAAATTCTAATCACTTCATCCGTACAACTTACTTACATTACTGGCAGTAGCACAACTCCCTTAACACCGTGCTATGCTCAACTCAACTGGCAGTGGTATTTTCATACCATGCTCAATCGCGTAGTACCCTCCGTACTATGCATGCAATCGCGTAGTAATCACTTACTATGCACAACTATCACTAGCAGTAGTAATTACTTACTATGCACATCTGGCAGTAACGATTACCCGCTATGCACAACTGGCAGTAACACCCTCCGTGTTATGCTCAACTGAATAATCAACTCTCCATATCAAATATAACCAACAACAAAACTCAATAACAATCCCGTCTTCATCTCAACCATCATTTAACATACTCCAGTACTCTACTTCCAATAATGAATCACAATATTAACTTTAACCTCATGATCGTCACATTTAAACATTCATTCACTTAACAATAAAACTCGAGTTGAGTAGGAAATTCCTACCTGATAAGTAAATCCAATAGAGCAATCCAAGCAATTAAGTTAATTATAATCTTCAACAATCCGTCACCTAACATGTGCACTAATTATAATTAACCAACTACCAATCTATAAAATAATTAAACTATTTATAATTCAATTAAACCATTTATTCAACTTAATTATTCATTAACTATAATAATTATATTATTACGCAAATATTGGTTATTAAAAACCCGTCTCAATACTACCTAATTACTAATTATATTATCATTACGCGATTAAATTAAATAAAAGCCCGTCTTATAAACCCGCATAGCACTCCCATAAACAACCCACTTAAAAACCCGTGTCAAAGCATTGGTCAAATCCCGACAGAAAAGCTAAAGTGAAACACGAAGCATCAATATAAACTTGTCCTAAACAATTTACCAAAACTTAAATCCCCATGAACACACTCAACAACACCCATTCAACCCGTGTCCTACCCCCAAACCCGACAGCTACCACCTCTGCTACTTGCCCCACCGTGAGATCCCACTGCCGACAACCCAGCCAAGATCCCAACCACCTGCAAAGTCTGCAACAACCACCAGCAACCCATGCCCTAGCAGTCCACGATACCAACCCAACAAACACCCTACGCCTATTCCTCATTCCCAACCCGAATGTGTGCTGCCCAAAACCCGACTCAACAACCCATGTCACTGCCACCCCAACTCGAGACAGCTACCACCGTAGTCACCTCTGTCCCATGGTGGCACCAACAACAAGACCAAACCACCACAAACACCCTAACAAATGACGATACCGAAAAACAGAGCACACACGACATCCTACTAGCTACAACCACCACACACACCCCCTGCAGGCCACCACCGTGGTCTCCCGTGACCCACGGTGGTCCACCGACAAAGAACCATGTCCCCCGGTCACGGTCTAGCAGGTCACGATGGGTCTCATAACATGGTTTAAGATAAATACTCACAACCTACGAAAATCCGGCAACCACTACACAAACCACCACCTCCGACAACCTTAAAGCCACCACTAGGACCGACTCACCACCATGAACCCAACCCTAACCAATCCCAGGTCAGACACGACAGAATATGGGTTCATAACTATGTAAAACGTGTAAACCACATGTAATAACCACCCATTAACAACCCCGTCAAACACCCCTTTCCCGCCGGTCTAAGGTGGTCAATGGTAAATCTGGTCAAACCCGGTCCTCCACGGTCACGATGACGGTCTTAGTTTATCATACGGTGGTCTAGATTACAAGTTATAATATCACAAAGTATATACATAAGACAGTCTGAGAATATTACCTTGAGACGATAAAAGACGATAAATTCCTTGCAATTTCCCTTTCTTATTCTCCCTCTCTCTCTCTCTCTCTTTTATGTGATATTATGTCTTTTGTGAAAAATAAGCTTTCTTATTAGGTCATGCCATCTATTTATAGTGATAAGGTAGGTCTTATAGCGGTATTAGGAAACTATGACTTATTATACTACTATTATTATTATTATTATTATTATTATTATTATTATTATTATTATTATTATTATTATTATTATTATTATTATTATTATTATTATTATTATTATTATTATTATTATTATTATTATTATTATTATTATTATTATTATTATTATTATTATTATTATTATTATTATTATTATTATTATTATTAAAATACAATTATTACTATTATTACTAAAATTCCCGAGTCAAAGTCCTTTATCATGTGTAAGTCAACCCTTCGGTCAATATTACCCGACTCATCTATTATTTTATTATTAATTATCGTCTTATTTGCATTTATTATTATAAATTCCATTAATTAGTTATTTAATTACATAAATTATTCTCATAAATTATTATTAAATTACGGGGTATTACAGTCTTTCCCCCTTTAAATGAACTTCATCCCGAAGTTCGCCCATACATACTATAACAACATCTTTAAACATCCACATAACCGAGCACAATCCATCTTATTACCAATTTACGATTATCAACCACATCAATCTTATCACAAGGTATATAAATAATAACTCAAAACATTTGTAGTAGTATTACATTTCTTCCCCCTAAAAAAATAAACTTCGTCCTCGAAGTTTGGGATATCAACAATGGAAATACTTAAACCACTTACTATAACACCACAAGAACACGCAATACACCTTGAACATAACATCGATTAGTGGGTAAATAGATAACAACAATCTGTGAATTATTTTGGTAAAAAACCCACACTGTATAGTATATTCGAACTAACATTATTTAAATTTACTACTTGCGCGTTTACTTCTTACTAACGACATCGTATCTTAAACTTGGATGTAATATATAAATAGGCTTAGGGCAACACATTCCGCATATCACTAGACATGTTATTCTACTTTACAAAATTCATAACATCAAAATATCAATGTTTAAAAGATAAGAAACAAAACTTACATTTTTTCAAGGCTATGAAAACATGTGACAACTTCTAAAAATCATTAACAATTAATAACATAATCACCTCTTGAGGACATATACTTTTTAGAAAATAAAGAGAGTTAGTAAACCACGAGAAAAAGAATCAAGTCAAAACTCATAACGCCAATTTATAATGCATTTTACAAATTATTTGGTCGAAACAGAAATTTCACAGCAACTTGTAAGAAACTTAGGTTAATTTGTAAAAATCACTATTAATTGCCAAAAATTTCAATTGTGACGTGGCTCATTAATTTGGAAACTTAGATGAGTCTATTAAACAGTGGAGTTAGAATTATAACAAATCATTAAGTAGTTTTTAAATGGAAAATTTTACAATAACATGGCGCGAAAACATCACTGTACAGGAATATTCTGACAACTGTCCACTAAAATATTTATTTCTCCTAAATCGTATATCATTTGAACATGAGACCAGTGGAATATGAAAGCTAACTCACAAGGCTATCACACATAAAAATATTATACAAGGATCTTAAACAAGCAGTAAATGACAGCCAAAACAATTAAGGGTAAAATTTTGCGAAATCAACCAAAATCACATTATTCACAATCCCACGCAATTTCCTTAACACTTCACATGTTATTCAATACACCTCCCACACACATGCCAACATATTTTCTTATACCCACATGCTTATATAAATGCTTAAAATCATATCACATCCCCTTTCCCTAGAAGCAAAGTTACGTCCCCGTAACCACAGTCATCAATGAAACAACATTTAAACAAGGCAACAAGAACTTTCAAGACAAAACAAACCATATTCAATTTAAATTACCCACAATCTCAAGTATTCTCTCAGGGTTCCCGGTTCAAAACTGAGAGGGCCATGGTACGAATTAAGGGGTCCTTCTTAACCGCACTAAGAGGGGCTCCTAACAGTTTCTACCCGGGGTTCATTTTATTTAGACACATCCTAAGTTCATTATTATTCATTAGTTAGGCCTGATGATCATTTTTGCTCTGATACCACTTTGTAACACCCCCATTTATTCAGGAGCCTTTAGCTAGACATTCCCAAATAAATAGGACTGTTACCATCTCGGTTTCCCGAGGTAGTAAATAACAAAGTACAACAATACCAAAGTACTTTAAATTAAAACTTAGCGATTTCATGTTTATTACAATTAACCAACTAAAACTTAATATAAAATATTTACAACTCGCAACGGAAATAATTAAAGTGATATAATTGTTCTATGTGATCTAGACTTCAACTACGGTCCAAGTCAAGCTCTCATCCCAATGCTCCCGAGTCAGCTAATCTTTAGTACCTGTCAAATCTGCTCCCCATTATGGTTCACCGCAGGTGTTCACGAATACACGGTCAACCACGAGGTTGAGTAGGAATAAACTAAACAACAATAACAATAATAATCCAACCAAGATAAACGTCCTTCAAATTCTCATCACTTCATCCGTACAACTTACTTACATTACTGGCAGTAGCACAACTCCCTTAACACCGTGCTATGCTCAACTCAACTGGCAGTGGTATTTTCATACCATGCTCAACTGGCAGTAGTACCCTCCGTACTATGCACAACTGGCAGTAGTAATCACTTACTATGCACAACTATCACTGGCAGTAACGATTACCCGCTATGCACAACTGGCAGTAACACCCTCCGTGTTATGCTCAACTGAATAATCAACTCTCCATATCAAATATAACCAACATCAAAACTCAATAACAATCCCGTCTTCATCTCAACCATCATTTAACATACTCCAGTACTCTACTTCCAATAATGAATCAAAATATTAACTTTAACCTCATGATCGTCACATTTAAACATTCATTCACTTAACAATAAAACTCGAGTTGAGTAGGAAATTCCTACCTGATAAGTAAATCCAATAGAGCAATCCAAGCAATTAAGTTAATTATAATCTTCAACAATCCGTCACCCAACATGTGCAATAATTATAATTAACCAACTACCAATCTATAAAATAATTAAACTATTTATAATTCAATTAAACCATTTATTCAACTTAATTATTCATTAACTATAATAATTATATTATTACGCAAATATTGGTTATTAAAAACCCGTCTCAATACTACCTAATTACTAATTATATTATCATTACACGATTCAATTAAATAAAAGCCCGTCTTATAAACCCGCATAGCACTCCCATAAACAACCCACTTAAAAACCCGTGTCAAAGCATTGGTCAAATCCCGACAGAAAAGCTAAAGTGAAACACGAAGCATCAATATAAACTCGTCCTAAACAATTTACCAAAACTTAAATCCCCATGAACACACTCAACAACACCCATTCAACCCGTGTCCTACCCCCAAACCCGACAGCTACCACCTCTGCTACTTGCCCCACCGTGAGACCCCACTGCCGACAACCAAGCCAAGATCCCAACCACCTGCAAAGTCTACCACAACCACCAGCAACCCATGCCCTAGCAGTCCACAATACCAACCCAACAAACACCCTACGCCTATTCCTCATTCCCAACCCGAATGTGTGCTGCCCAAAACCCGACTCAACAACCCATGTCACTGCCACCCCAACTCGAGATAGCTACCACCGTAGTCACCTCTGTCCCATGGTGGCACCAGCAGCGCACCAAACCACCACAAACACCCTAACAGCGACGATACCGAAAACAGAGCACACACGACATCCTACTAGCTACAACCACCACACACACCCCCAGAGGCCACCACCGTGGTCTCCTGTGACCCACGGTGCTCCACCGACAGCAACCATGTCCCCTGGTCACGGTCTAGCAGGTCACGATGGGTCTCATAACATGGTTTAAGATAAATACTCACAACCTACGAAAATCCGGCAACCACTACACAAACCACCACCTCCGACAACCTTAAAGCCACCACTAGGACCGACTCACCACCATGAACCCAACCCTAACAAATCCCAGGTCAGACACGACAGAATATGGGTTCATAACTATGTAAAACGTGTAAAACACATGTAATAACCACCCATTAACAACCCCGTCAAACACCCCTTTTCCGCCGGTCTAAGGTGGTCAATGGTAAATCTGGTCACACCCTGGTCCTCCACGGTCACGATGACGGTCTTAGTTTATCATACGGTGGTCTAGATTACAAGTTATAATATCACAAAGTATATACATAAGACGGTCTGAGACTATTAACTTGAGACGATAAAAGACGATAAATTCCTTGCTATTTCCCTTACTTATTCTCCCTCTCTCTCTCTCTCTCTCTCTCTCTCTCTCTCTCTCTCTCTTTTATGTGATATTATGTCTTTTGTGAAAAATAAGCTTTCTTATTAGGCCATGCCATCTATTTATAGTGATAAGGTAGGTCTTATAGCGGTATTAGGAAACTATGACTTATTATACTATTATTATTATTATTATTATTATTATTATTATTATTATTATTATTATTATTATTATTATTATTATTATTATTATTATTATTATTATTATTATTATTATTATTATTATTATTATTATTATTATTATTATTATTATTATTATTATTATTATTATTATTATTATTATTATTATTATTATTATTATTATTATTATTATTATTAAAATACAATTATTACTATTATTACTAAAATTCCCTTTATCATGTGTAAGTCAACTCTTCGGTCAATATTACCTGACTCATCTATTATTTTATTATTAATTATCGTCTTATTTGCATTTATTATTATAAATTCCATTAATTAGTTATTTAATTACATAAATTATTCTCATAAATTATTATTAAATTAAGGGGTATTACAACGTGCCCTCACTTTCCCCCCAGATCCGCCCCTGGGTTCACCATGGATTATTATGGGTCATAGGTCGGGTCATAGGCCAGTCTCAATTACCGGTCTATAGGGCAGTGAAAAGGTCCTATCGGTCCGCTATTCGCACTAGAATGCTTCTAGCGGGCTCTCGCAACTTACTAAGGCACTCTAATGTGTGTGATAGGTCTAACCCTTTCCAGGCTCTCGATCTTAGGTCGGGGTTTACCGATTCAATCTAATTAATTATGCGCATTAATTAACCAAATTGCAGTTAAATGTCACAATTAACAACATAGACCAAATATATCGACCAATCTAATTACCCAATTAAGACCGTCTCAAACCATGGCTGCCCTAAATCCTAACAAAAAGGTATTTAGCTACTCATTTCAATAATAACGATAACAATTGATGTAGATGTGAAATAATGAGAATTCATAATCAAATAAATTGAAAGATAAATGAACATAAACTAAAATTAATAAGAATGAGAAGAGAATAAAAAGATGAATAAAAGAAAGGATTGAATTAAATTACCAAGTATGAATCCAAGTACGAGAAAGAAGAGAAATAAATCTAGATCTAAAAGTTTGAGAGAATTTCTACGTAGTAATGTTTTCGGTCGTCTTGCTTACAATTCAAGTGTCAAAAGTGTAAACCTGATTAAAAGTTTACAAGAGCTTTTATAGTTAAAGTCCGAAAAGGAAATAAAAAAAAGAGTTAAAACGTTTAAAACAATCTTAGTCTATCAAAAAGACAGTTGAGGTTGACCGACTGAAACATAGGTCGACCGACATAAATCATGAAGTCGACCGACATAGCTGAGTATGTAGGACGACCAAAACTGCTTCAAGTCCCAAACAATTGTTCCTGTGTCGATCAAAAGAAGTGAAGGAAAGAGTTGGTCGAACGACTGCATGAGCAAGGTAGGACGACATGGCTACTATGTCGACCGACATGAATATAAAGTAGTTCGACCAACAATCGTCGCACAATTTCTACAGCGGGCACTGAATTTTAAATGGCCCTCATTTATTTGTTACTTGGACAAATCAGGCGTTTTTTGTGGCGTTGGAAAGCTAAGAGGATAAATTTCACCTCCAGTTGGAATCACTTGATTATCAGTTGTATAACTCGAGTTATGGCTCTTTAAAGTAGGCACTAGTAATGTGAAGCTCTTATTTTGCTCGGTAAGCTTCCTTACTTCACTACGGACTCCAAGAGAATGATTTCCAAGCTCCATTTACATCAAGACTAGGAACGGGAGCTCATCTCACCTTTGTTGATAGGATTTGGCTTATATTTGCACATTTGGGCGAATAGCCTGTCAAGTTCATAACATGTACCCAAAGTAGCAAACGCGGGGAATATAGCAATGAAATAGCATATAAGAAGCACAAAAATGTGCGCCAAAAAAGATGAATAATCGCATATAAAAGGCATCAATCAAACCTCCCCAAACCAAACTCTTGCTTGTCCCCAAGCAAGTAATAGACCCAACACAGAAAAGGGAACTAATGGAGCAGCATATAATTCAGAGTTAGCTATACAAAAGACTCGTCAAACTAAATTAATGCAAAAGTAACACCTATGCTAAAGAATAAATCCCATAGCTAAAGCAAAAAAATTCAAATGCAAACGAATTAAACTAATGACCAAAGACTACCAAACCGTCGACCTTTCAAGACCATATATGTCGGACTCTCATGGGTCACTCATCTCTCATTATAAGCAGAAGGTGAGTACAATTTTGTAAGAGAGAGGGAAAATAGTCACTCACTTAACTACGACCTACAAAGACATGCATGCAATATAATATGATAGATATCTCTAGCTACCATACACATACACTCCAACCAAACAAGGTCCATAACACATGCCGAGGACTTACATATGAATGTGAGGTGAGGTAAATGGGTAAGAAGGGGCAAAATAATTTGGATATGTGGAGGTAGAAGCCAAGCTAGCACCGAACACAACCAAAAGTAAAGATATTCCACTTCTAATCCAACATCTAAAATTTAGAACAGTGCCAAAGACGTTATAACTCACTCACAACCACAACAATACTCCTCAAACAATAAATAGAATGAACATAAGAGTAATATAAATTTCCATTTTTTCATCTTTTCATTTTTTTTTTTTCTTTTTTTTTTTCATATTTTTCCATTTTTCTTTTTCTTTCACCTTCCTTCCAACATCCCTCACAAAAGCAATAAAGTTGACCGCAACAAGGTTCCAAACTTACCAACAAGACTAGCTTGACAAGGGTAGGCCATATAAGAATGTTGTTGAACAAATAGGTCAAAACAAGGCAAATTTGGCTAATGTGAGGCTAATAGGTTAAACATAAAGGAAGGGTCGCCTCTCCACATGTGTCACTGCCACAAACCCGAGTGTATGCAGGCAATAAGAGACAAATTTCATGCTTATTCAAATTAATGTTACATGCTGTATAGGGAAACTACTCACATCCTAAATAAAACCGGTCATGAATGTCACGATTTATTAAACTCTAAACCTTAGAATTTGTAAGTAGTTTGACAACATATAGGTCGAGTCTATTCGTTTGGTAGAATTTATCAAAAAATCGTAGACTATGCAAATGAATTTATCAAAATAGGGTGTCCAACAGTGCAAGGTTTGAATGAGTTAGCAATGGTATAAAAGCAATGTCATCATTGTTATATGACCACTCCGACTCAACCAAAGACTCTACCTAAATGCAAACATATTTTGTATTTTTATAAATTTTTGAAATTTTTTTGGTTTTTTTTAAATGCTATGTAGAAATGCAAGAAATATGTATATGGATGCAACACAGACATAAGTATACCCTCCTCAAACCAAATCACAGAATGCCCTCATTTTGTTTAGCAAACAACAACAGCATCAAAATATAGGGGAACGGGATATACGAACAAAATGAATGCAAATAAATATAAATGAGGGAAAGAGAACTCACAATTATTGCAGAATGGACCTCCCCAAACCAGCATGAAACATAGGGAGGTCGTGGCCAGCTGCCACTAATTAACACACGTAAGATCCGAATTATAAGCATCAAACAACATCACGCATATAAGGACCTGCGTGAAACTCAAATAAAAATTAAGTCTCTTCCCAAAATTATATTCATTAAAACCACATTAACATGCTAATTAAAAACTGAAATAAAGCACACTTGTACAAAACTTTTACAATCCGGGTTGCCTCCCGGTCAGCGCTGGTTTATATGGTCCCGCTCGACCTCTGTCACCTCATTTAACAAAACAACTAAACAATCCACAACATGGCTGTTGACTAAATGAAGTATTCTCAGTAGTCTTTGTCTTGGCCATAGGCCACCAGTTTACCTTTTCTGCAGAAATAGAAGGGCATACCATCGCGTAGGCTAACTCACTACACTTAGCCCTCGGGTGCTCCTGCGTTGCACGCGACACAGAATATCTTTGCATTCCGCTATAATCAACATCTCCAACTGTAAAATTTGGATCCAATACACCAAGCCCACCTCCTGAATCGTCATAGGAGCTCAACCTGTCATGTCCTGCAGAAAGAGAAACAATAGAATGGTCCTCCATCTCGCTCCCAATATGGGGCGGAGGTGTCAAAACAATAGCAAAACATGACTCAACCACGGGAATATCTGCTACCCTATCAGAATCTAAAGGGGAAACAACATGGCAAGGTTCAACCTGCATAGGTGCCCTACGGACACTGGATTGGGTGTATGTCAGTTTCTCACCCCCACTTTAAATGTCAGAGTCCTCGTTCCTACGTCAATAATTGTACTAGCAGTGTGCAAAAATGGTCTCCCTAAAATAATAGGGGTATGGGTATCCTCAAGAATGTCCAACACAATAAAATCAACGAGTATAAAGAACTTCCCATCCCGCACAGGAACATCTTCCAGGATCCCCAAAGGACATGACAAGGAACGGTCTGCCATCTGGACAGTCATATTAGTGCATTTAAACTCAGTCAAACCTATCTTTTTAGCTAAAGACAAAGGTAAGACACTGACACTGGCACCCAAATCACATAAAGCATTATCTATAGTATGGGTGCCTATGGAACAGGGGATAGAAAAAACTACCTAGGTCAGCTAACTTAGGTGGAGATTTTTTTTTGTAGGAGTGCACTACACTCCCCAGTAAAAGTAATAGTCTCCACTTCATCAAAACTTCTCTTACGAGTCAAAATTTCTTTCATAAATTTAGCATAAGAAGGTACCTAAGTAATGAGTTCTGTGAATGGAAAGGATACTCGGAGATTCTTGACTAGATTGATGAACTTCCCAAATTGTTGCTCAAGCTTGGTATTCAGCTGTCGGGCTGGAAATGGGAGCTTGATCACAATTGGTGGCTCAGCAGCTTTCTTCTCTTTATCAGCATTTGACTTCTTAACAGTACTAGATGTCGAATCATCAGCAATAGGCAATGGATTAACAATCTTGTCATTAACATTCGATTCTTCAATAACCAAGTCATCATTATCTCTAGGCATCTCATGTCCGTCATAAGGAAAACCACTCCTTAGGTTGATAACATTAACCGTTTCATGTGGTTTATCTGGCTGAGAAGGCAAGGCACCTGGTTGCCTTTGAGAGTTTTGGCTAGATAATTTAGCAACCTTAATATCTAGAATCTTGTTGTGAGGCAATAATTGAGTAATTAGAGCCTTCTGCTTCTGTGAAGCCGTCATTTGTTGTTATAACATGACTTTAATGTCCGACATATCACTGTCTAAAGCTTGAGGAGGAGGTTGCATCTGTTGAAACTGTTGTTGAGGCGGCCTATTAAAGTTCCCTTGTGGTTGATTACCACGATTTTGAAGGATGATATAGGCATCGGTCGGCGGCGGGGTAGGATGAAACACATTCTGATTCCTCTCAGTGAAGAAATTAGATTATGGAGTACCTTGCTTGAAAGACTGATAGGAATGAACTTGTTCTATAGTACTCATACATCCAGCTGCAACATGACCATTAGTACCACATCTCTCACAAGAGACCTCTTGTTGAACCATAGCATGGACTGTCTGCGACTGACCTAAGGACTGGGCTGTCCTCATCTTGGTAATTTGGGCAGTTAGGGCCTCTAACTGAGCTACAACCGCACTATCTGAACCACCCCTTGTTGTACTACCTCTAGGATTACCATACTCAGCAGTGTGAGTAGCCATCTCTTCTATTAACTTCTAAGCATTGGCATCAGTAGTATTATTTTGGAATCTTCCATTGGCAGCTGAATCAAGTAAGGCTCTATGATCGTCACACAACCCGTTGTAAAATTGGTTGCAAAGGAACCAGATCTGGAAACCATGATGTGGAACAGATTGAACTAGTTTTTTGAAACGAACCCACGCTTCATTAAGGTCTTCAGTAGGACCTTGTTTAAGACTCGTAATCTGGCTTCTAAGGGCATTAGTCTTTTGCGGTGGGAAGTACCCATTGTAGAATGCAAGAGCTAGTGTATTCCAGTCAGTAATACCATGTGCTTCCATGTCCAAGTCACGCAACCACTCTGCAACACTATCTCACAGAGAGAAAGGAAAAATGACCTGTTTTACTTGGTCCTGGGTTACCCAGCAGTCAAAGGGATAGAGAAGCAGTATGTAACGAACTTTTCCATAAGTTTAGCAGGGTCTTCACTAGCTTCACCTCCAAACATGTTTTGCTCCACCAAGTTAATATAGGACGGGCGAATCTCGAAGGTGCCATTATCGGTGGTGGGTAGCTTGAATCCCTTAGGAATGGATGTAAGGGTGGGCTCAGAATGACTAGCTAATGTAGCTGTAATACTACAGTTTTCCTAAGTCTATACTCGGCCGAATATGGCTTACTCGGCAGAGTAGGAGTGTCGTGTGTTCCTGGAAAGTTTACTGCCCAGGAATACTCGGCCGAGTATGGGAATACTCGACCGAGTAGAGGATACTCAGCCGAGTATACTCTATACTCGACCGCGTATCCGGTCTGACGGGTGTTATTTCCGCGATTTGATTTAGAAAGGATTAGAGTTATATAATCGTGGTTTAACAGTTTCTAATCATATTCAAAAAAACCTAAACACTTCAACGTAACTCTAATCCTCTCCATATCTCTCTCAAGTGCGTGGATTGTTAGTAAATCTTCTTCTTCATTCTTTATATCGTTGGTGTCGGTAAGTCCTTGATTTCATTAGTTCCATTGATTAGACTTTTAGGGTTTGTCCTAAATTATGAATTGGAGGAAAAAGGGGTTTTACATATGGTAATTGGAGTTTATGTGATTGTTTTTAGGTGAAGAATTCGTAGAGGAGCCGTTCTAGATTGCTTTGCTTGTATCTCGTTGCAGTTGTGCGAAGGTAGGGTTTCCCTACTCGGTTTACTGTTTAATCATTATAAGTATATGTTTGTATTGTTGTACGATTGTTTATCTGCTGATCGTTGTTGGTGTGTTGGAGTTGATGTTGGTGATGTGATGGTTGTTGATGATGTTCACGAGGCGCATCCTCGGCTGAGTGGAGTCATTTGCGTGAGTGGCTTCACGCCCTAGTTTTGCCCTCTGTGGAACCCGCCACAGGAGGGGATGTGCACATTAATGGACAGGGTTATCGCTCGTTGATGAGCGGGGATTTGGTGGGGATTGGCTGCGGTCCCCCACTGGCGGTGTGGATTATGTGTTGCGATGGGTAATCTGGCAGGGCTACGCACTTCAGTGTGTAGTCAGTTACTATGTGAGATCGGGAGTTGGAGGTGTGATGATCAACATTTTGCTTTTGGTACTTGTCTTATTTTGTTTTGTTTTGTTTTTTTTTTTTCGGTAAAATGTAAGTATATTACCGAAAAAATCGTAGCCATACATCAAGTAGTCCAGTGGTCAACGACCCAACCCGGAACTACTTAATCCAAACACTAAGCAGACCAACTCAGCCCAAAAAAAAACAAAAAGGAACCCACTAACTCAGACTATCTTTGGACAACAATCACCAGGAGGTCATCTTCACTTTCCTCATTTTACCACCACCTCTCAAAAAACGATCGTCTTCCTCAATCAATCAAGCACGATTTCGCAATCCTACCAGCCATTCCTTGTCTCTATCTCCCAGATTCTCAGTGAGACTCAAGGTACGATCTGTTACCTCTTTAATGATTTGGGTAACCAATTTCGTCGGATTAATCAAAATTAATTCATGCTTACATAGATTTCGTTGCTTCCAGATGCCATAGATACACGCATTAAGGATGGCGTTGATGATATCTTTCCGCATCCCAGAGCCCTTCAGACCTCTCCTCCATTCTAGGAAATCATCCGCTGAAAAGCACTCTCCAATCAATCCGCCCATAAGGTCAAGGACCCTGGAGCTGTACTCACATGCAAAGAAGAGATGTGAAGCCGTCTCAGATCCAGTTCCACAAATCTCACAGGTATCATTGTCACTGATCCCGAATTTGAGAAGCTTATCCTTAGTGTTTAGAGCATTATGCATATAAATCCAGGATAGGAAACTGTGTTTAGGCAGAGTGTATTTATTCCATACGAGCTGATGCCACTGAACTCTCTCCCCTTTATTTCTGATGAAATCATACCCTTTTGCGATAGAGTATTCCCTTCCCTGATCCATTGCCCATACGTGATGCTGATAAGATTCCTGAAAAATGGACTTAACAAAGCAAATTTTCCTCCAAGACCAACTCGAGTTACTTGTAGGAGAGTACTCAAGCCAATTATCCCCTTTTATGTAAACTGCATTAACCCATTTAACCCATAATTGGTCTGGTTTAGTTGCCAACCACCAGACCAATTTCCCTACAGATGCTTTGTTCCACTTTGGTTAGCACATTCAGTCCAAGCCCACCTTCATTCTTAGGTCTGCAAATTTTTTCCCATGAGACAAGTGGGGATCTCAGATAATCAACCCCTCCATCCCATAGGAAATTTCTACATATGGCCTCAATCCTTTTGAACAATCCTGCAGGTAGAATAAAAATACTATCCCAATAATTGTGCAAAGTCTTTCGAACTGCCTGAACCAAGACCATTCTACCTGCATAGGATAGCTTTCTAGCCCCCAAATTCCTTATTCTCTGAACTATTTTATCAATGAGAGGCTTACAGTCCTTGGCACTAAGTCTTGTAGTTTTAATAGGAACTCCAAGGTATTTGAAAGGTAGGGCCCCTTCCACCATCCCTGAAATACTCAAAATGTCCTGTTTCAAGCTCTCATCAACCCCATTGAAGTAGGCATTAGATTTTCCCTTGCTCATATTGAGACCTGAGGATTTAGAGAAAGTTGCAAAGGATCTTAGAATAGTCATCATAGAAGGACCATCTCCTTTACAAAAAAGTAACAGGTCATCTGCAAACATGAGGTGGGTGAGCTTCATCTGCTTACACATAGGATGGAATTTGAACTCATTAGCTCCAGTTGAATAAGTTAAAATCCTAGACAGGTACTCCATGCTCACAGTAAAAAGAAGGGGAGATAGAGGGTCTCCCTGTCTCAACCCCCTTTCCCCTTTGAAAAACCCAAACACATTGCCATTAAGATTGAGTGAATAACTTGCAGTTGTTACACATTGCATTATCCACCCTTTGAATTGTTCTGGGAATTTTAAGGCACTGAGCATTTGATCTAAGAACTCCTATTCCACTGTGTCATATGCCTTTTGGATATCCATTTTGAATAGACACCTTGGTGAGACAGCCTTCCTTTCATATAGCCTAATGATGTCTTGGCATATGAGGATGTTTTCCATTATACTCCTCCCTTGAATGAAACCTCCCTGATTTTGGGAAATCAGGTCTGGTAAAATTCTAGCCAATCTGTTACATAAGATTTTAGAAATGCACTTATAGATAACATTGCAGCAAGCTATAGGTCTATACTGAAGGACACTAGTGGGTCTCTCAATTTTAGGAATAAGAGTGACGAGAGTAGCATTGATCTGTTTGAGTATTAAGCCTGACTCAAAAAAATCCAATATTGCAGCAGTAATATCATCTCCCACTATATTCCAACTATCCTTCAAAAATTTACTCGAGTACCCATCAGGTCCAGGGGCTTTGTCATCGGGAATCTGAAAAATTACCTCTTTAACCTCTTCTTTAGTGACTGGAGACAGAAGAATATTCCTATGGAAATCAGTGCACACCCTCCCTTGTCTGACTATAGACTTATTGACTTTGGAGATGGTTGATTTGGACCCTAGCAGATTGGTGTAATAGCTCAAGAAAGCACTTTGGATGCCTTCTTGATCACTGTGAATATTGTTCCATTGATCACTGATTTGGCAAATAAAATTTTTGTTCCTTCTTGCCCTCAAGACTCCATGAAAGTATGCTGTGTTAGAATCCCCATCCTTCAACCAATGAGCTTTTGCTTTTTGTTTAAGATAATCCAATTTAGCAGCAAACATGGTATTGAATGTTTGATTGGCTTCATATTCCTGCTGAATTAGGTCCTTGTCACCTGGATACTCAATAAGCTGTTCCTGCAGATTCTTCAATCTGAGTTGAGCAATGTCAGCTCTATTCTCAATATCAGAGAAATGAGCTTTATTGATCTTTTTAAGTGCAGGCTTTAACAGTTTCAGCTTCTTAACCACTTTGTACATTTTAGTGCCAGAGATTTCATGTTGCCAGACCTGAGATACACACTCCTGGAAGCCATCAGCTACACTCCACATATTAAAATATTTGAAAGGTCTATGCTGATTTCCCCTAGAGAACCCTTACTCACTAAGCAAGGATTATGATCAAATTGACCTTCAGGTAAGAAATTAGCAATATAATCAGGGAAGTTGTCCATCCATTCTTTATTCACCAACCACCTATCCAACCTACTATACACTCTTGTTTCAGGAGGCTGCTTGTTATTCCACGTGTAGTACGCTCCAGTTGCTGCAATGTCCATGACCCCACACTCTTGTAGGCAATCATGAAAAGGATCAGATTCAGCCTCTGTGACCCTGCCCCCTAGTCTTTCATTAGCTTGTAAAACACAATTGAAATCCCCCCTATGGCCCAAGGGGCATTAACCTGCTTAGCAATACTTTTGAGGTTCAACCATAGGGCTTCTCTATCTCCCACTCCATTGAAGGCATATATGATGGTCATATAAAATTGCATATGATTAATTTTATTAGTCACATACACATGTATATATTAGGCATCATATTGAATGAAATTAATGTCAAGCAAATGAGGTTTCCAAAGAACCCAGACTCTTCCTCCATGGTGATGTGCATTATTGGTGGAGACACTCCAGTCTGAAAAGATTTTATTAACTATGTTATGAAGATTGCTTGATTTAATTTTGGTTTCTAACAAACCAAACAATCCAATATTATTAGCATGAAGAAAATTATTCACAAATCTCTGCTTCACTTCCTTATTCATCCCTCTCACGTTCCAAAAACCAAAATTCATTGAAACTTGTCAGGGGGATCATTACCATTCAAACCAATCCCTTTCTTATGCTTGCCAGATTCCTGTAGCTCCTCCATTTGATGTGGAGAAGGGGAAAATTTCTTGCTAGCATCATGCCCTTGCCTAGGATGCCTTATAGTGGAGATAGTCCCACTTGAATTAGACTGAATCCTAGTATTCGGGGTGCTTGTATTAACCATTTCAGATTCATTTTCTGTTGCTACAGGCGACCCTGCAGGACTCTGCTGGACATCAGCAGCAATTGGCTCTGGATTCTGCTGGACAGTAGCAACCTTTCTGACTGGCCTCCACACTTTCTGATCTTGTGGCACAGATTTAACAGGTATGGATGTTTTCAAAACTTGCTTACCCTTCCTACATTGCTCCTTCTCATGCCTTAGCTGTTTGCACTTAGTACAAAGGCTAGGCTTCCATTCATACACAATGTCAATAGAAACAATTTGTTTTTTTTTCATCCAAAAATTTTATTGATTTTGGAAATTTTTGCCCTAGCTTGAGTTCAACCATGACTCTAGCAAAACCTAACCTTGTTTTCAGGTCAGTTGCCTGATCACTTTTAATATAATTCCCAACTAGGTTAGCTATTTTAGGGAGACTCTTACCCCAGAATTTTAATGGTAATTTTTGCAATCGTATCCATGCTGGGACAGATTTAACATCCTCCTTAGTGAGTTCTATATCTGGCTGCCATGGCTTGATTATTAAAGGTTTATTGTCAAATAGAAAATAACCACTCCCAAGGATTGCTTGTTTTATTTGTTCAGTTTGAAATCTTGCAAGAAAGACTCCATTAGGAAAGAAAGAAATTTTATCAATGACATACTTGTGCCAAATCCTTTTCAGGAATCCTTCCAATACTTGTCATGGAGGATTTGCTCCAACAACAAAGCCTACCACTGCCTGCTACCAGTATTCAATTTCAGGCTGCACGTCTTCATCAGTTAATTGCAGCAATTCAGCGTCTTCATCAATCATCTGAACAATTTTCTTGCCATGGATTTGATACCAGGTTTCATCCTGGGATCTCTCCTCGTCAGATTCAGAGTCCTCCTCACAATCCTCAACTGTAACCTCATTGAAATCAATGGTAGGAATACCTGTTACCTCATGTATACTCTTATGTTTAAGGCCTTCATCAACATCAGGTTTTCCTAGGATCTTTGATTTCTCAGAGATGATAACATTTGAAGCAGATGATTTAGAATTAGTAGGGTTATTGATCTTAGTCACTGATTTCTTTGTCATCTTGTCTTGAAATATGTGCCCTAGAGACGGCGGCTGGTTCTCTCTCCCTCTCTAGAAAACATTTAGAATTAGCAGATTACTTGTCTTATTTTGGTTATACAGTAAATGACCCCGTTGTTGTTTTATAAAATTTGTGGTGATCCATTCGGGGATGGTGAGCAGATTATGACAGGTGATGATGTGCTTTAGCTATGGGGTCATCATGGGGAGTCATCACTCGAGTCTAGCTGCCGCTGTTAGGAGTATAGCATTCTTTTTAGTTGTTGAACACTAGTCATATGTACTTTGGTTTTTGGTTTTGAACTATGTAACCAGTTAATCATTTATACTTTTATAATTATGTTTTAGATTGGTAACTTTGATATACTAACCTCGGGCAACCGAGATGGTGACGGTCTCTCATGCTAGGGTGGTCCTGGTAAGGCACCTTAGTATGTGGGGGTGTCACAAAGTGGTATCAGAGCGACGATTCTGGAACCTAAAACTAATGAACCCAATGAACTTAAGGAGTCTTATTAAAATGAACCGGTCACATGGGGGAGTCTTGGGAAACTATTGTATGTCGAGTCATGTGTGTGTGTGTGTGTGTGTGTGTGTGTGTGTGTGTGTGTGTGTGTAGTACTTGGAGCTTGAATCTTGTTCAATGGTTGGGTGAAATGATGAAAGAAGTGAAACGTGATAGTATTTGAATGATGCATTGAGAATTTGTTGATGTTTGATCCTGAGCATGAAATATGTTGAGCATGTTCAGTGTTTATTATGTGGCTTTCAAAAGGGTAGTGGTACATCATATATATCTTGGTAGAAAAGCATGTTTAAGTATGTTTATGATAGTTGCAGCTCGTTTTTGGCATGACTCGGCCGAGCAGGGCGGGTACTCGACCGAGTAGGGGGTACTCGGCCAAGTAACTAGGCACTCGACCGAGTGTTGTTTGGGGTGTACGAAACAGTAGCTTCTGGTTGTGATCACTTGGCCGAGTATTAGAGCATACTCGACCGAGTGAGGCATACTCGACCGAGTATCATCCATACTCGACCGAGTGTGTTTTTTGTGTTTTTAACGTTGGCTATTGGAGTGGAGCACTCGACCGAGTAACAGTAGTACTCGACCGAGTAGTCCATACTCGACCGAGTACTTCTTTGGCGGAGATTCATGTTTATTTTGAGCCGTAGGCTATGTGCTTACGTTTCCTTGCTTTTATCAGCTCAAAATGCCGCTAAAGAGGTCAGCCGCGTATATCCAAGCATCTAAGATGACCACAGATGAGGTAGCTCGTATGATCGAGCAGCAGGAAGCTCTCCTTGAGGCTCTTAAGAATTTGGGTAAGGGGGCTGAAAAACGTGTGGATGCAACCCACCTGAGCACTATCATTGCCCGCTTCAACCTATCAACTTATGAGGGCACCGGAGAACCTAAGCTGCTTAATAACTGGCACCGTGAGATGGAGAGTCTCCTTGAAGTAGTTAAGTGTCCGCCGGAGTTAGCTGTTGAACAGGTAGTGTACTACCTGAGGGGGGAGGCTACAGTGTGGTGGCAGAACGTGAAAGAAGATGCTAGAGCATACTACAGGGATGAGGGGCTCGGTGCTATACCGTGGTCGGGTTTGAAGAGCGCCATGAGGGAACAATTTGTGCCAAAACACATCCGTCATAAGATAAGATCCGAGTTCGATTCCTTCACCATGACTAATGACATGACGGTTACGGAGTACTATCACCGATTCCTTGAATTGTCTCGCTTTGCGGAAGACATACAATTGGGGCAACGGGGCTTGGCTCTTCGTTTCGAGAGGGGGTTGGCACCTAAGATCATGAACAGGTTACCAGCTGGGGTTATCACCGATCTGAAGGATGTGTACTTGAGGGCTGGGCAAGCTGAGAGGTTGGTGTATCTATCCAAGGAGGCTACGGGGAGAACCACTACTGAAAAGAGGAAAGCTAAGAGTGAGAGTGGCAATCGGTCGGGCCACAAGAAGGGCAACTATGGTCAGTCAAGGGCTTTTTCAGGAGGATCTGGGTTTTCTGGAGGATCTCGAGCTTGGGGAAGGGGTGGTGGTCGGTGTGTTAGTGACAACTCCAATCTCACTTGCTACAACTGTGGGGGAATAGGCCACAAGAGGTACGACTGCACCAGTGTCAAAGTTGGAGGGACTTGAGGAGCTTACGAGGGGAGTTTCTCTCAGACTCCGACTCAGAGCTTTGATAGCAACAGGCCATCTGGGTCATGGGGTAATCATGGAGGGCAAAACAACAACAATGGCAGCTTCAACCGCAACAGTGGAGGATCTTATCAGCGCCCGAACAATAGTGTGACTCAGAATTCGGCAGCAAAGCCGACTACTTCTAACACCTCAGTCCAGGGCGGAGGTCAGAAAAGCAGCGGGAAGCTCTTCATGATAGGCAAGCAGGAAGCTGAGAATGATGCTCATGTAGTTACCGGTACCTTTCTCATTCATAATACACCGTCTTTTGTTTTGTTTGATTCAAGGGCAACCCATTCTTTTGTATCTAGGGGTCATGCCTTGGCTATGGGTTTGAAGGAGTTTGAGCTTGTAAAAGATGATGTGTTTATAACTTCGGGAGAGTCGGTGTCTTGTGTTAAGTTGTATAGAGATGTGTCCATGTTGGTTGGAGGGGTAGACTTACCGGTTAACTTGTTAGAGTTTCCTATGGATGGTTTTGAGGTTATCGTCGGGATGGATTGGTTGGGTAGTTATGATGCTAGGATAGACTGCCGACAAAAGAAAGTGTCTTTGAAGGGCCCTAAGGGTGTCAGGGTGTCTTATAAGGGGTTTGTAGTGAGGCCAAAGTGTAAGTTCATCGCTGTAATGACCTTATATTCATGTTTAAGGAAGAAATGCTCCTTGATCCTTTGCCAAGTGAGAGATCGGCCCGCGGAGCAGCTGACTGCATATGATATACCTGTGGTTGGAGAGTTTAGTGATGTCTTTCCAGATGAGATACCGGTGTTACCACCTAAGACAGATATCGACTTCAATGTGGAGCTTAAACCGGGGACAAGTCCTATATCCAAAGCACCGTACCGTATGGCACCTAAAGAACTGGAAGAGCTGAAGAAACAGTTACATGATCTGTTAGATAAGGGGTATATCCGGCCTAGTGTGTCACCATGGGGAGCACCGTTGTTGTTTGTGAAAAAGAAAGATGGGAGCATGAGGCTATGCACCGAGTAGAGAGAGCTGAATCGTGTCACGGTGAAGAACAAGTATCCTTTGCCAAGGATTGATGATCTTTTTGACCAGCTGAGTGGCGCAGGGGTGTTCTCTAAGATCGATTTGAGGTCGGGTTATCACCAGTTGAGGATAGAAGATGAGGATATTCCTAAGATAGCTTTCCGATCTCGTTATGGTCACTATGAGTATGTAGTGATGCCTTTTGGTTTGACGAATGCACCAGCAGCTTTCATGGATCTGATGAACCGGGTTTTTAGTCCGTTCTTGGACAGGTTTGTGGTCGTCTTCATCGATGACATCTTAGTCTACTCTAAGACTAAGGAAAAGCATGAGGAGCACCTGAGATTAGTCTTGCAGACCTTGCGCGACAATCAACTTTATGCCAAGCTATCCAAATGCGAGTTTTGGTTAGAGGAAGTGGCTTTTCTGGGTCATGTGATATCTGAAAAGGGTGTGTCAGTGGATCCTATCAAGATTAAGACAGTGACCAAGTGGGAATCACCGACGAATGTTGCTGAGATTCGGAGTTTCTTGGGTCTAACTGGTTACTACAGGAGGTTCGTGAAGGACTTCTCTACGATCGCAAGACCCATGACAGTCTTGATGAGGAAAGAGACCAGATTTCGATGGGATGAGAGTTGTGAGACGGCGTTGCAGACCTTAAAGGAGTGTTTGACCACAGTTCCTATCCTAGCTTTACCTGAGGGTTGTGAGAACTTTGAAGTATATACCGATGCTTCAAAGAATGGTTTGGAATGTGTTTTGATGCAAAATGGGAAGGTTATAGCTTATGCGTCGAGGCAGCTGAAGCCGTATGAGGAGAACTATCCTACTCACGATTTGGAACTGGGTGCAGTTGTTTTTGCTCTTATGATTTGGAGGCACTATCTCTACGGGGCAACCTTTAAGTTGTTTTCAGATCATAAGAGTCTGAAATATATCTTCATTCAGAAAGAGCTTAACATGCGACAGAGAACATGGATGGAGCTGATCGGGGACTATGACATGGAGATCATCTATCACGAGGGTAAGGCTAACGTTGTTGCAGATGCTTTGAGTAGGAAGAGTGTTCATTCGTTGTGTACGACTATGTCCTTGTTGAATTTGAGGGATGACATGTCCAAGATGGGGATCCACATGATTCAGAAAGGGGATGCCATCGGGGATTTGACGATCGAGCCAGATTTGTATGAAGATATCAAAAGAAAACAAGAGCTTGATCCTAAGATCCAAGAGTGGAAGTCAAGAGTGGAGAGTGGCACAGTTTCCAGGTTTTCTATCCACACAGATGGGAGTGTTCGCTTTGATGGGAGATGGTGTGTTCCTGATGATGCAGATTTGAGGAGAGTAATCATGACTGAGGCTCATTGAACTCCTTACTCAGTTCACCCCGGAGGTGAAAAGCTTTATAAGGACCTCAAGAAAACATTTTGGTGGCCTAACATGAAGAGGGATGTGGCCGAGTTCGTGGCTAGGTGTCTAACATGCCAAAGGGTAAAGGGCGAGCAGCGAAGACCACAAGGAAAGATTCAGTCACTTGAGGTACCTGAGTGGAAGTGGGAGTCGATCTCTATGGATTTTATCGTGGGGTTACCAAGGACACAGCAAGGTAACAATATGATTTGGGTGATCGTTGATAGGTTAACAAAGTCAGCTCACTTCATTCTGATGAAAGATACTTGGACCAAGATACAGTTAGCATTGGTGGTCCGGTTTAAACTCGTCGTCAAAAGCTACGAACCTAAACAATATTTATAACTTCACAAACTACTCTTAGTAAAGAGGTAAGTAAAGGTCGGATCCCAAGGGACGGGTATTGATGTAGGATTTTCAATTGCAAGTAGCTATGTCTTAGGATATCACAAATTATGGGTTGAGATGAGATGTAGTCTAAACCAATTAACAAGATGAATGTAAATTAATGAAAACAAAGTAAAGCAAATAAAGGGGTTGCAAACAATTGATTAAAAGCACTAGGGTGTCATGGGTTCATAAGGGATTCATGGAAATAGATTATACAAACATGTTCTCAAATAGATGAAAGCACTTATTGTTGCGATGGGATCGAGTTAGTGTATATTGTACAATCCCTAGGAAGATTTAGGTCCCGGAGCTGAGTCGTCTAGACTGTACAACACCTACAAGTCGACTTAGTCTCCTCCTATTTAACTCTATGCATGGTCTAATGAGGCTCGAGTTGGTTTATGTGTTACAAACCTCATTGAAAAGATAAGAGATGGGTAAAAAATGCAAGGATTCATAGGCTCGCATTTCATCAAACATAACATGTGCATAGGTTGAAATCACAACAAGCAAGCAAATTAATTATGAAAACATATTAGATTAAGCATAGATCAATTCCTATGTTTGTTTCCCCTAATTCCCCATTAACCCTAGCTAAAGAACTACTCACTCATGATCAACTTTAGCATGCTAATAAGGTTGTTAATCATACTAACAAATCAAAATATGATGAATAAATGTTGTGATTAACAATAATTAAACAAGGGTAAAAGCGATTATACCTATGTAAGATGATCCAAATTATAAAGCAAAGAATAATTGAAGTACTTGATGATTGATAGAAGGTTGTCAATCCTCAAATAAACCCAAATAATCTTCTAATTACCCAAATAAAACTAAGAACAATTGAGAAAATTAAGGAAAGATTAAGATGTGATTAATATTGAGAAGTGTATTATAACTAAATTAAGACTAAATTAAGAGTTGATTAAGAGATGATTAAGGATTGATTAAAACTTGATGATAATCTAGGTAGTACAATGGGGTATTTATACTAAAATTAAGTACAAGGATTAGGGTTACTAAGGGCTTAAATGACTATTAAGACCCTAAGAGAAGCTTGAGGAATTGAAACTCCCGAGGGATATGTGCGGATCGTGCTTGCAACTCCCACCAGGATCCGCTCGTCCTCACTTGATGCACGGTTGGTCTTGTAAGAAGATCCACTCGAGCTGGTAGTCGGGACGCTCGGATCGTGCTCTGGTACACTCGGATCATGCTCAGGGACGCTCGGATCGTTGCTCTGATCTGCTCGTCCTGAGCTCGGGCCGCTCGGATCGTGGCACATGATTCTTCTCTTGTTTGGCTCCTTAAAAATCCGCGGGGATTGTGTTGGGGAAGCAAAGATCTTTTCATCATTGCCCATTTCACTTTATTTATTTATTTAGGCCTCTAGTGTCGGTCTCCTCTTCGACGCTTGGTCATTAGATGCGATCCATTTAGCTCCATTTCGCTCCATAAATGCAAGGTTAGCGATCCTCGCCTACCAAGGACACAAAACCTCAAAGAATATGTAAAATGGGAAACTAAAGATAAGAAATGACCCTAATATATGCTAGAAAGCATGGGAACGAGGTTAATTCGGGGACTAAATATGCTCAAATATGAGTCACATCAAACATCCCCAAACCGAACCTTTGCTCGTCCTGAGTAAAGAGGTGACTAAAACTATGACCTTTATTTAAACTAACCTACTAATATAGCCGATATGAGACAATTAGCGGGTCTCACTCCGCCCCTTCAACTCACAACATGACATCCATGAGGTAAGATGCCTTCTTGCAAGGCAAGGTGGGGCTTGCCAAAATGGCGATACATCCAAGCATTAAGCACATAAAACAAGGTAATTGATGCATCTACAAAAGAATAACCACTTTCCTCATCTAAGTGGCGGAAATTATCTAGAAGGGAAGCAATCTAAGGGCACACACTCCATTATAGATATGGTTTCTTCAAATTACTAAGCCTAGGAGGATTCCAACAAATCACCTCCAAGTTGTGTCAAGCTAGGGTACCTTCGTCCTCAATTGATAAATGCTTTCGTCAAGAGTAGACTCCCTATGATGTTAGAAACACTGTAGGATCGCGGAATTCCCCCTCTTGCCTAGACAAGAAGAAGGGTCGTCCCCTCTCTACCATGCACAAAAGTGGTATCAATGGAAAAAGGGATCAATATGCTTTTGAGTTTCATAGTGGGAGTTTGCTTTTGTTTTTGTTATTCCCCCCAATATCTTGTGGCATTTGACATTTTTGAGAACAATTTCTTTTGCCATTTCTTTGATGTTTGGTAATTTGATGTTTGACAATTTTCAACTTTTGCATTTTTTTTGAACATTTTCAAAGTCACCCCAATTTGTAACAAGGGTGCTTTTATTTGAAGCATAGGAGTTCTTATTTTTGTATTCCCTTTTCGAGAACAATTTCTTTTGCCCATTCCCTTTTCGTTGACAAAAATGATGATAGAAGTGGAAGATGGTTGCATGGTTTCAAGGGTCACCTTGGAATAAACGGTAGCTAAGGAGTCATCACATCACAAGGTACTCTTTACTAGGCCTTAGTCCATGGGTTAAAGGATACTAGCATGACACATCCTAGGGTGTTTTAGAGGTATTCTAATGAGCAAAGTCTCAAGAAGAAAAAGTATCTACATGCCCAAATAGATGTTTTCACAAAATTTTTCTAAAATGCAACTACATGCCATGATGCAACTAACATTTATACAACCTAATGCATATGCTTCTATCAATTAGTATGCCATATAAACTACATGCAACTCCTAAAATCACATTGGTTTGTACCGCATCAACCAAAATAAAGCCACATAGTCATTAACATAGAGAGGAAAAAAAAGGAAATTGGAAAGATCATACAATGCGGTCTTCATATTCCTCATGCCTCGGATGTGGCGTAGTCGATCTAATGTGATAAGAGGACAAACAAACACAAGTATATACACAATATACAATTCTATACTACAAAGGAATGAACATGTTTTTGGATTTTTAAATTTTTCAAATTTTTATGGTTTTTGTTTTTGTGAAATGAAAGAACATGTTTTTGAGTTTTTCAAAAAATTTCAATTTTTATCATTTTTGATTTTAAAGGTTAAGTTAGAATTTCGCATCCCCACACTAGTATGGGCATTGTCCTCAATGGCCATTACGATAGGAAATTATGCAATGCAAGCTAAATGAAAAATGCATGATTTCTACACTAATATGCAAACTATATGACATATATATAAGTGAATGCATTCTAATATATCCTATATGATGCATGCTTTCTATTGTTCGGAGAGCTAATTTGAATTAACTCGCATCCCTTATGTTTGAACTTCCCCAAACCAAGTAAGACACTATTTCTAGTGTAAAAATAGGGGGAGTTCATGCACAAGAAAAGGATGCAATGCATGAATCCTATTTGTCATTTTGGATTTTCAAATAGGAACAATAAATGAGACACCTCAATGTAACCGAGGTGGGAGTCCTTTAAATGTTGCTAGGACTCAAAAGAAATATTCAAGATAAAGATTAAAAACATGATATAGAGACAAAGCTAAAGGAGGTGTAGGAAACTCACAATGGAATAGGTTGAAGTCATGTAATCAATCCCGCATGTGTGGTATCCTCTAAATAGCCTTGTCAACCCTCAATTATTGCTCATTGTGACATCCTCATCACCGGCATCATTGCCGTCATCATCATCGTTACTTGCATCATTAATTTCTTCATTATCTTCTTCATCATCCACCTCCATTGACTCGGAGGATTCACCATTTCCATCATCAACTTTGGAACTTGAACCTTGCTCTTCTTCTTCTTGGCATGAATCACTACCTTCCCCGTCTTCAAAAATAACAACCTCTTTTCTATTACTCACCCGACTATCCATTTCGGCATCTTGAGAAGCACTTGGGAAGAACACCTCCTTATCCGCCCAACTAGGCAAAGGACATGAAGGATCAATAAGTCCTTGCCTAGCTAGATGTAGAAGGGGTGTATATTTGGCACGGTAGGCATTTACCCGATCTTCACGAGCTTCTTTATGCATTTGTTGCATTAGTTGGGTCAAATAGTCGTTGCCTACCATGACATTAGAGCCACTCGGTTTGAATTATTAGTAGGCAAAAGGGTATGGTGGAGTCACAATGGTGGAGGAGGAGGGCTTTGCAATTCGTTCCCTATGTTTTTTAATTATCACTTCGGCTTCCTCGGAGACGGGCAATAAGTAGTTTGGGCTACGGACGGAGATGCGGCAAATCTTGCTAGACAAGATAAAGGACTTAGCTTCTTTGATGAGCCACTCATATTTGTTTTCAAGATTGTCATTCTTGACCCAATGGAATTTGTTGATCATAGTGCTCATATCAAGGAGGTTGCTCCCTTTAACCGGTTTATAGCTGTTATCTTTTTTAAAATTCGGGTTAAAGTGCTTAGCTAGCCTCGTTACCAAGCCGCCGTTTACAATGAAGGCCGCTCAATCTTTCCCATTATCAATCTCAAGCCACCGATCAAGCAATAGTTGAAGAATGTTGTACTTTTTGGTGAACTTTCCATTGATATTCATGAAGGACTCAAGGTAGACAAAATCAAGTTCGGTGAAGTGATTGGTGCCTTTTCTAGCAATCAAGGTATTGCCCACAAACTTGTGCCATACTATTATGCCCGGATGATGAACATATAAAGCATGACACTCCCGGAAAGAGTCAAATTTTTGACCGGTAATAGCTTTCCAAAGGGGTGCGGCATCATATTTCAAAGGCTTCTTCTCATAATGATGATATTGTAAAAGATCAAACACAATACCAAACTCACTCAAAGTCATTCTTCTACTCTTGTTCTCAAGATGGAATTCAACACAATGTCGAGTCTCTATCTTAGACACCCTCAAGGAGCTTATGAACTCCATGGTCAATGAAGGGTAGGTCAATTTTTCCATTTCAAAGAGGGCTAACAACCTCATGGACTAGAAAAATGCTCTAGTTCGCTCAAGCACACCCAATTTTTCCAAAGTGTCTGGACAAATAAAATTGGTAGCCACAATAGTCTTTTTAGAAAGGGATAAAAATGCATTCCTATGAGCATCGGTTAAGAAAGTTACCTCCGGAAAATTTGGCAATTGTTCTATAACCGGAGTAGGTGTGGTAGCTTCCTCAATAGGAGTTGCGATTTCATGGATTTCGACCCTTGATTGGGTCACTATCAAAGCCTTAGATGCAAGAAGAGCTTGTTGTCTCTTTGATAAATTTGGAGTCTTGGGTGCCTTGGTTCCGCCTTTGGTCCTTGCCATTGTATTCTCCTTCTCAAATTGGTATCAACAAACCAAGATTTTGCTTGAATGTTCCTTGCTTCCTCAAACTTCAACCAATTCATCAATCAATTTAGGATTTTCGAATTTTTGCCCAAACCCTAGAAAATTGATTCAATTTGTGAGGAATTTGATGTTTACATGGTCTTTTGTTGATAAAGGAGTGATTTAATCTTGTTTTGAGCAAGTTTTGTTTGAATGGTGGTGAATTTTGTTGAGAAATTGGTGTTTTTGAATGGGTTGATTGAGGGTTTAAGTGGGAGAAAAGGTGTGTGTTTGTGTTTTTGAAATATAAAAATAAATTGGGAAGGAAGGGAATTGTCCCGTGTTTTTGTTAAGTACAGGTCAGGGACGCTCAAATCCTTGCCGGGACGCACGGATCCACTTACAGGATTTCCTGAAATTGCAAAACAGTGCCAGGACGCGCAGAGCCTCCTCAGCTCGAGCGGATTTCTGTTAGGACGCTCGGATTTACCTGGGGACGTGCAGATTTCCTTACAGCTAAATTTCATAAGTTTGAAGCATCTCAGGACGCGCGGATTCATGTCAAGCTAGACGAGCATCCTGAAGTTGGGGACGAGCGTATTGAAGTTGGCTTGCGCAGATTCCCTTACAGGACGTTTCCTTCAATTCAAACCTTCCCAGCTCCCACGTCCTAAGGCCTGGATGCTCGGATCGATGCTGAGGACGCTCAGATCTTCTTCAGCTCCTAGGCATTTGCTATCCTCACACTTGGTCAAACACTACACATCAAAACACGTTAAAATACCTCCCTCACTTGCTCTCATGTCAAAAATCTTGATCAAAGCACAAAAATGCAAATCCAAAAATGACAAAGATGCAATAAAGGAAATAAAATGCGAGTTAAGGGGTTAGAATATTTACAAATGGTGGTTTAGGGAGGACTCCACCAAACTCTCACTCTTGGATTAGATGTCAAGGGGGCAAAGCCAAGGTGTTGTTGATGTTGCTCAAGATCTTGTAGAAGTAGTCGAAGGCTTGTTCATTTTCATGATAAAGATCTTGCATAGATCTTTGTGCATTGTTCTCTTCATTGTGGTATTCCGAGTCAAGGTGATGACAAGGATCAACAAAGCCTTGGTCTAAGGTCATAACATTTCCAATATAAGGATTGACCAATCCTTCAAATTCATCGTCCCATAGACCGCAAACTTCACTAGCTTGTTCCCCAATGATGTCATGAGTTGACAAGAGCAACTCTCCTTTCTTGTTATCTTGGCCAATGAGGCCTTCTTCATTACTTGTCATAATGGGTGAGCTATTCAAGCTCTCATTGTTGTTGAAAATTCCTTGCTCTCCGAATAGAGCTACTTGAAGGTCATCCACTTTCTTCTTCCATATGGGTGGTGTTTCTTTACCCATGGCTTGATCTTTGCATAGAGATTCTAACTTCTTCCTATCACTTTCTCGGCTATAGTGATCGACCATAAAGCATGGCTCATGTAGTCGGGGAGCTCTCATTGTTTTGTCAAGATTGAAAGTGATTGTCTCGTCCCCTACTTCAAGTATGAGCTCTCCATGTTTCACACCGATTACCGCTCTGGTGGTATGCAAGAAAGGTCTTCCTAAAATAATAGGAATGTTGGAGTCCTCCTCCATGTCTACAATGATAAAGTCTACCGGGATGAAGAATTTGCCAATTCTCACGGCCACATCCTCCCATACCCCTAAAGGTATCTTTGTTGATCGATCCGCCATTTAAAGAGTAATGTTGGTGCATTTGAGCTCTCCCATTCCTAGCCTCTTACATTCCGAGTATGGCATGACACCTACACTTGCTCCAAGGTCACATAATGCTTTGTTGATTATAGTGTCGCCAATGGTACATGGAATAGAAAACTTCCCGGATCTTTGAGCTTTGGAGGGGAACTCCCTTGAAGAATAGCACTACTCACTTTAGTGAAGGCAATAGTCTCCAACTTTCGGATGGATTTCTTCTTGGTAAGAATATCTTTCATGTACTTTGCATAAGCCGGAACATAATTGATCAATTCCGTGAATGGGATTGAGACTTCTAAGTTCTTCACAATTTCCATGAACTTTCCAAGTTGGTCAGCAAGCTTAGGCTTAGCTTGGCGACTTGGGAATGGAAGTCTAATCACAATAGGCTCTTTTTCCTTAGCCTTCTCTTCATTCTTCTTGTTTGAAATTTCATTGGTTGTAGGATCTACCTCCTTAGAGTTCTCCACAACCCTTTGCTTGTCACTAGCATCCATAATATCTTCATCAATTGGCCTCTTCGGCCCCTCATATCTTGTACCACTCCTCAAATGTATGACACTAACCGTCTCATGTCTTGGGGGATTACCTTGAGGCGGTAATTGCCCCTTTTGTCTTTGAGAGCTAGAAGATGCTAATTGAGTCATTTGAGTCTCTAATATTTTGGTGTGGGCAAGAATGTTGTTGATGGTGATTTTCTTAGCTTGGCTATCTTTTTGCATTTGGGTGAAAAATTCTTGTTGGTTATTTTGCATTTGGAGGACCGCTTTTTGAACATCAAAGCTTTGGTCATTTGATTGGATGTAAGAAGGTTGATTTTGATAACCTTGGCTTTGGTTGAAAAAGGGTCTTTGAGCTTGGTTTCTCATTGGAGGTGGAGTGTATGTGGGTTGGGGTTTTGAACATTTTGGCTCTTGTATGAAAGATTTGGATGAAATTTGATATTCTTTGAAAGATCATAGATCCTAATTAGACACTCTAATTAAATGTCAAATTATCTCATAATTTGTGTTTATATGATCTAAGTAACATGCATGCAATATTAAAGCATATTAATATAAAAGATGAGGAAAATAATTTTCCTTACATTGAGAAATGGTAGTATTTGTGTTGGACCTTTAGTCCAAATTAATTGTTTTGATAATGACAGTAATGATTTGTATGTGGACTTAATATTATAAACATATGCGTGTAATTGTGTGCTTAAGTCTTAATTTAGAAAGGAACAATTACAATGACGCAAGCTTGAAGTTTGAACCAAGGAGGTATAACTTCAAATACACTTGATTGATGTATTCAAGCAAGATCAAGATTAGAAATCAACCACGAGACTCAAGATGAGAGACTTGTGAAGAGACGATTCGTTTACTGAAGATCTACTGAAGATTAGATAGTATAGGTCGTCATCCGGTAATGATTTTACTTTGTTTGATTTAAAGGTTAGTGAAGCTATGACCTCATAGCCATAACTTCATTGCTGGACAAAAATGATGCGTTAATTTTTGGAAAATATATTTTTAGTGATTTATAAAGATAAGAGAGTATTTATTTTAATTGTAATTAATTAATAAGAATTTAAGTTGAATAAACTATTGGTTTGTAACACGATATTTATGTCGTCGTGCAACCTAGGGTTTTAACTGAATTCTATCTCGATTTGTTGTGGACAATGGAAGCAAGACGGACCGAATGGGCCGCCGAACCCTAGGAGGCCGAAACCCTAGGAGGCCAAACTCCTTCTACTCTTGCCTCTTACTTGTTCATCAAGTCGTTTAGGGATTTATAATTCCAGAACATTCCTATGCCCTAATTCCAGAACATTCCTAAACCCTAATTCTCTACTACAATAAATACTCTCATTCATTCAACAATTAAAAGTGACACACACATCTACACTTTTAGAGAGAAAAATATTTTAAGCAAAATTCTTTGAGCTTTAATTCTTATTTTCCAATTTGCTTATACAAAAATTGCGCATCAAATTTGTCAATCACTCGAAGAGAAATCGTTATAGGATACTAAGTACACAAGATATTGTACTCACTCGCATAACGTGAGATTAGTATTTATCGTTGTACTTTTCTTAAAAACGTAAGAGCAACCTAGAGTATTTAGCGATACTCAATCTGAGTTATAATCATATAGTTGATTATACGAGTGGATTGATAATTTTTGTAATCCGGAGAAAGGTACTAAAAATTATTAATCGAGAATAGTGGACGTAGGTTTCGACTTGTGAAACTGAACCACTTCAAAAATCCTGTGTGTCTCTCTTTCTCTCTCTCTTTATTTTTGTTGTTTCGATTTTGCGCTTATTATTAGTAAATTAATTAGTTGATTTTAATCAATAAAATCAAACAATTAATTTTACATCATATATTTCGAAAAAGTGGTCATCGTTTTAATACTCAATTCATCCCCCCTCTTTCGTATTCGATCAATAGACTCCTCAATTGGTATCAGAGCCTCGTGCTCTTGATAAGCCTAACGGCTAGAGTCTGATCTATTTTTTTAGTCTATTTATCTTTTTTCCGCTGCATTTATTTTTTATCAAATGGATTCCAAACACCTTAAGTGTCCTATATTCAATGGGAAGAACTATGGTTTATGGAAAAATATGATGACCCACTTCATTAAAGGAAACGAGTGGGAGTGTTGGTTGATTATCAAGAATGGTCCGAATAAGATCTTACTTGCAACTACTAATGGCACTACTGTCGAAAAGAATGAAGAAGACTATATTGAGGCGGATTATAAAAAGGCTGAGAAGAATTCAAAAGCAATAAGCTTATTGCAAAACGGTATGATTGCTACTGAATTCGATCGTTTCTCAACCAGTTCATCTGCCAAGGAAATATGGGATGGTCTAGAATTAGCCTATGAGGGAACCACTGTTGTCAAAAAGCAACGTATGGCATTACTAATGCGAAAATACGAGCTGTTTGCCATGGAGCAAAACGAGTCAGTTGATAGCATGTCGTCTCGCTTTTCTAGCATCATCAATGAGCTAAAAAATTTAGGAAGAACTTTTGACTCCGAGGAAATTGCTAGAAAAATTCTCAGAAGCATGTCTCGCAGATGGAGACATAAAGTATCTGTCATAGAGGAATGTAAGGACCTAACTTCGTTATCCTATCAGAAGCTACTCGGAACCTTAATGGCTCACGAGATTACTCTGAATCAGGATGAGGAGGAAGCTAGCACAAGCAAAAAGATGGCCTTACAAGCTGAGTCTAGCAAGATTAATGATTCTTCAGATATTGAAGATGAAACTGCGTTGCTTGTTAAACGTCTTTCTTTCAAAATCAAAATAAGACAAATAACAAATCAAAGCAAACTCCCAAGAAAACTTTTGAGTCAAAAGGGTCTTTATCTAACCCTGGATGCTTCAAGTGTGGTGATAATGATCACATGATCAAAGATTGCCCAACATGGAAGAAAATTAAAGACAAAAATCAACGTGACAAAACAAAGAAGGAGTTCAAGCAAGTCCTGATGGCTTATTGTTGGGGAGACTTGGACGCTGAAAATGACGAGTCTGAAGAAGAAGAAGAAGAAGAAGAAGTCAATCTTTGCCTAAGCAGCGTCAGTCTTGACCTATTCTCCGACAGCGACAATGAAAGTAATGCTTCAAATGCTGAGACGTGTCTTGTTGGAAATTCAGATTCAGATTCAGAGGATGAAGAGGTGAGTTTTCTTGAACTCAAAAAGCAAGTTAAGAAACTTTCTAAGGATAATTTAATCAATTATTTTGAACAATCCCTTGATCATTGTCATGAACAAAGTTTAGAGTTAAAATACCTTAAGGAACAAATTCTAGACATTGCTGAGGAAAACCAACTTCTAAAAGCCAAAGCCAAAAAGCTCAAATCTAAAGTTATGGCTACCCCAGCTATAACTTCAGACATGACAAATGCTGAGAAAAACGCTCTTGAATCAAAAGTTAAGGCTAGTGATGCCATAACTTCAGAGCTCAAACTCAACATTAAGCATCTTCAAGCTAAAGTTACAGCTAGTGATGCTATAACTTATGAGTTGAAGAAAGTCAATGAGATTTTAAAATATGAACTTAATGGCAAGGATAGTGTGGTTTCCGAACACAAGAGAGAAATTATATTTCTCTCTAAGCAATTGGAAGAAGCTAGTAATAGTATGTCTGAACTTAAGGAACAACATGAAAATGAGAAACATGTCTTGAATGAACGTTTTGATAAATTTCGTGAAGACTTTGAGAAAGGTAACTCTTCCAAGGATTCAAGTGTAGATCATTCGAAATGTGAAAAAGAAATTGAGTCCTTGAAAGAATTACTCTTACATGCACGAAAAGTTCATGATAAATGGGAAGGAAGCACAAAAGTTTTAAACTTCCTCACTGAACAATCTGATAATAACATGAAGATGGGACTTGATCATGAATGCTATAGCCGTAGAGACCATGATAAATGCAAATCTAATCCTTCTGATCATGATTTCAGAAAAAGAAAATATCTTAATCTTCCAGAATACTTGATTTGCAATTACTGTGGCTCTACTGGACATACTCAAGTCAATTGTGTCAAACTTGCTTTGGATAAGCAAAAGAATGTCGAAACTGCTAAGACTTGTGATTTCATAGTAGAAGATGATGTCTCTACTATAGATGAACCTAACGACAACGAAGAACGCAATAACGAGTTTAGATGGACTTATGATATGGCTTTTGATTACTCATATGTTCCTTCAAAATCAAACAAAATGAATGAGAATCGAAAGCATACATTCAAGTCTAAAGTTCATAACTCCAAACCTAGAGCGTCACATGAAGGTACTAGACCTAGAGCTACTTTTGTTAGAACAAAACCTAGAGTACCTTATGTTTCGATTGTTAGACAAAGACCAAGACAACCCAATGTTAAAGCCAAAAGAATAATAAGACAAGTATGGGTTAGAAAGGATCAAATCTACAGAGTTACTAACAATAAAGGACCCAACTTAGCTTGGGTACCTAAAAGTTGTATTTGATTCATTTGCAGGTAGTAGTGAAAGAAAATAATCTATGGTATCTCGACAGTGGATGCTCGAGACACATGACAGGAGACAGAAATCTTTTTCTTTCACTAGAGCCCTTCTTCGGTGGCAAAGTTACCTTTGGAGATAACAAGAAGGGTATGATTATTGGAGTAGGAAAAATTGGAATTTCAACCTCCCATTCAATCGATAAAGTATATCTGGTAAGTGGTCTTAAACATAATTTACTTAGTATTTCTCAATTATGTGACAAAGGAAATAGAGTTGTTTTTCATGCCGATGCTTGTCGTATCATAATTTAAGGTACTAGTAATGTTTTACTTGAGGGTCACCGTATGAGGAATGTGTATATGATTGACTTAAATGTTGTCAATACAAATTCCTTTTCGTGTATGAAAGCAACCTCAGATGAGTCTTGCTTGTGGCACAAGAGGTTTGCACACATTAGTCCAACTATTTTAAAGAAACTTAAGTCTATGGATTTAGTTGAAGGCTTGCCCTCAATTAAATTCGAGAAAGAGACAATGTGTGACTCATGTGCCCGCTGCAAACATGTTAGATCCTCATTTAAACCTAAAAGAGTAGTTAGCACTAAACGACCACTTGAGATGGTACACATGGATTTATGTAGACCTATGAAAGTTAGAAGCCGTGGTGGATCAAAGTATATATTTGTTCTAGTCGACGATTACTCAAGGTATGTCTGGCCAATCTTTCTTTCCTCTAAAGATGAAACTTTCGATGAATTTGTGGTATTAATGAAGCTTGCCCAAAATAAATATGACAAAAAGCTTATTTCGATTCGGACGGATCACGGCACGGAATTTGATAATCAATTGTTTATAGAATTTTGTAGGGAAAATGGTGTGGGGCATAACTTCTCCGCACCACGTACCCCACAACAAAATGGTGTCGTGGAACGTATGAATCGAACCCTAGAGGATATGGCTCGTACTATGCTTTTGTGTAGTGACCTCCCTAGAAGTTTTTGGGCAGAAGCTGTTAGTACCGCATGCTATGTGCATAATAGAGCTATGATCCGACCTATTTTGAAAAAGACTCCCTATGAACTTTTAAGAGGTAGAAAACCCAATATATCACATCTCCGTTGCTTCGGGAGCAAATGCTTTGTTCACAATAATGGAAAAGACAATTTAGGAAAATTTGACCCCCGAAGTGACGAAGCTGTTTTTCTGGGATATTCGGATCATAGTAAAGCCTACAAAGTGTTCAATAAAAGAACCTTGCGCATAGAAGAAAGTGTTCATGTTCGCTTTGACGAAGATAATGTGCTTGATAAAGTTGAACATGAAGAAGAGGATCCAGATGAGCCCGATTTCTTTTTAGCAAGAAATGAGCCCTTAAATGAAGATGGAGATATTCAAGGTATCAATGGTGAACTAGATAATTCTGCAAATGATCCTAAGAGAAGTGATGAGTCCATAGTTAATGATACTATTGACCCTTCCTTAGATAAGGAAAAAGATCTTGAAGTTATACCTAATGGTGGTGTAACTTCCGATCCAAATCATGAAATTTCTAATGAAGTTAGTGATACTTCTGAAGAAAATCCCGAGTCCAACTAAGGGGGAACAAATCATGATTCTTCATCTGCAGATGCTGCTAGTCCATTAAATGATAATGAGCCTAGAGTTCTCAAAAAGTGGAAACATCAAAGCTCCCACCCTTGGACAAAATCCTAGGGGATCTAGAACAAGGCATTAAAACTAGAAGGTCCTTGAATAATTTATGCTCTTTCTTTTCGTTTCTATCAACCATTGAACCTACCAATATTAAAGAAGTTCTTGCTGAACCTGATTGGATAACCGCTATGTAAGATGAGCTTCAACAATTCGAACGCAATAAGGTATGGCACTTAGTGCCACGACCTAGTGATCGAACTGTTATTGGTACTAGATGGGTGTTCAGAAATAAACTGGACGACGCAGGACTTATTACAAGAAACAAGGCACGACTAGTTGTCCAAGGCTACAATCAACAAGAAGGAATCGATTATGACGAGACCTTTGCACCTGTAGCAAGACTTGAGGCTATTAGTCTCATTATTGCCTTTGCTGCTCATAAAGGAATGAAATTATTCCAAATGGACGTTAAGACTGCATTTCTTAATGGTTATTTGGAAGAAGGAGTTTATGTAGAACAACCTCCCGGATTTTTAGATAGCAAGTTTCAAAACCATGTTTATAAATTAGACAAAGCTTTATATGGTTTGAAACAAGCTCCAAGGGCATGGTATGACAGATTATCCAAGTTTTTATTACAAAATAATTTTATAAGAGGATCTGTCTATAAAACCTTGTTCCTAAAATCCGAGGGTTCTAATTTACTTGTTGTGCAAATTTATGTAGACGATATTATATTCGGTTCTACTAACGAAAAATTGTGCAAGTATTTTTCAGATCTAATGACTTCTGAGTTTGAAATGAGCATGATGGGAGAACTGAAGTACTTTCTAGGCTTACAAATTAAACAAACAAAGGATGGCATAAAGATACACCAACAGAAATATATCAAGGAACTGATTCGAAAATTCGGTATGGAAAATGCAAAATCTTACGATACACCTATGGTACCTGAAAAGAAGATCACTATAGATGAACATGGTAAGTGTGTCGATGAGACTACATATCGAGGTATGATTGGTTCACTTTTATATTTAACTGCAAGTCGTCCTGATATAATGTATAGTGTATGTGTTTGTGCGCGATATAAATCGTGTCCTAAAGAGTCACATATGATTGCAGTTAAACGTATCTTGAGATATTTAATTGGTACATCGAATTTGTACTTATGGTATCCACTTGATTGTAATTTCGATCTAGTAGGATATTCAGATGCAGACTATGCAGGATGCTCTTTAGATAGAAAAAGTACTTCTGGATATGCAACGTTTGTTGGACCTTGTATTATCACATGGGGATCAAAGAAACAAAATTCAGTTGCAATGTCTACTGCTGAAGCCGAGTATGTATCTGTTGGACTGGTATGTTCTCAATTACTTTGGTTAAAGCAACAACTATGTGATTATGGTATAAATGTAGGTCGTATGCCTATTATGTGTGACAATACGAGTGCTATAGTAATTTCTAAGAACCCTGCCCAGCACTCGAGGACCAAACATATAGATATTCGACACCATTTTCTACGAGATCATGTAGAGAAAGGCAACATTTCACTTGAATTTTGTAGTACCGAAAGGCAATGGGCTGATATCTTGACTAAGCCGTTAGCTAGAAAACGCTTTGAGTTATTGAGACTTGAGATTGGTTTAATTAGTGATAATTAAATCCATCATAATTATGTCTGGGAACCTGAATGACTGGCTAGGAAGATGAGATTGTACGATTGTGTCCGTATATTTTTGTTGCAAGTTTAATTATGTTAAAATAATGTTTATTTTACGTGTTATATCTTGCTTATGTGTATGGTAATATTTAATATTCTGCATAATCACATTTCCTTACAAAAATTCGACAAAATCTACAATAAACTGCCTAAATATAATAAAGATATTTCTATCTTATTATATTTCTACACAAATCCTGCCTAAACACCAACTCCAAAGATTCTTTCCTAATCTTACATCAAATAGGATTCTTTTCTTATTCCTATAAGAAATAGGAGATAATACCAAAAAAAAAAAAAAAAGTGCCGAAAAAAAAAGAGAAAGCACGAAAAAAAAAAGGGAAAGTGCCGTGAAAAAAAAAAGGCACGAAAAAAAGGCATTAAAAATTAGGAAATTGGTATTATTCTCTATCTTTAAGGAATTCTATTGTTACCAAAACACAAATTTCTTATGCTATATATACCCCTTTAATCTCTCCATAATTCTCATCAATTCTAATCGTCTTAAACCCTAATATACCTTTTGCTAAAACCTTCAAATTAATAATGGCAAATCAACCTACAACCCGTTTTCAATCCTAGAAACATGTTGTTGTTAGAAAGAAGATAAGTCAATCACCGCCAAGAACCCGCTCCGTTACACCACTCGAGACCCCTCGCTCCCCCCGGTCCGCCGACCTACCCGACAACGACAAGAAGCGACGGAAATTGATTAAGGGTAAGGGCAAGTTTGTTTCGGAAATTGAGGTAAGTTCAAAGACTGAGAACTATATACTTCAAGATGGTTCTTCACGTACTCTTTACGCACAGCATATGGATGATTACACCAACAATGGACTGAATAATCTTCGATTAACTCAAGTAGAACGAAGGAATATCAATCAAGTTGCTCAATATCGCATTCACGCAGGACGAGTATATTCGATTGATTGGTTAAAGAAATATAAAGCACTTGGGTTCTTCAGGAATTTTCTCAAAGATCAAGGATGGGAAAATATTGTTGCTGTAAGTGGTCCTGTCTTTCTTATTGAGGTATATAAATTTTATGCTACTGTTCAATTTAAGGAAGGAATTTAATTACTTGCTGTGGTTAATGAGACATCCATACGTGTTTCACCTGGTGATTTTTGCGACTTGGCTCGAGTTCCTGAAGGAGGAATCGAAATCAATCCAAGCGTAGAATGGGGAAGTATGTCACCTGAAAAAAGGTTGTTAGTGAAACGGTATTTCAAACAAGATGCGACTTCATCTGAGACTATTTTAACAACTAAGTTGTCGCCCACTTTAAGGTTCTTTTTGAACTTTCTATGGACTACCGTTGTGCCTCGCAAAGAAGGTAGAGATAAATTCGGGGTTCATGAGATGATTATTATGAAGGCTTGGCTTGAAGTAGAAAAGGTTAGTCTACCCTTGCTTGTGTTTCATAAAATTATACAAGCTAGTGTAACGGCTAAGATGGATGATTTAGCTTCTACTTTAAGTTTGCCTTATGGGAATTGGATCTCTCGAATTTTAGAGAAGAAAGGAGTTATTGGGAAGCATAGTTATGGAGTTATAACAAATGACGAGATGAGCGATCTTTATTTATCTTATATGAAGCTCGTTATTAATGGCCCGGAATTATGTTTTGAGACAAAAGGAGAAAAAGATGAAAAAGGAGGAAAAAGCAATGTGAGTTTTGATATGTTGGATTCTAAGATGGATTCAAATTTTACTTCTATTCTTGGAAGGATTAATGAGCAAGACAAGAAATTAGGAGAGTTGTTTGATCTTATTAAAAAGGAAAGGAGAGTTGATACTAGTGGACCAAGTGAAATTAGCCCGGCGCGTCTAAACACCGTCTTGTCACGGTTTGACACGAAAATTGACCATGCTCTTAAGGCTGCCGTGCGAACACACACCGAGTCTACTCATATGAGGGAAGGTTTGGATAGTTTTGTTAATGTTAGGCCTGGAAATCCGCAGACCACCCTGATCAGCACTTCATCTAAACCTGACTACCAGGCTCTCAGGGTGCCAGGCTCTCAGGGCATATGAAGATAGGCGCCAGGCCATGGAGAGGACAACGGTCCAAATATCAGGACAATATTTGACCATATCCGCGTATATTAATGGAAATAAATACGCAGCATTAAGTATGAAGATTATGCAGTAAATACGGTAATTAAGAGGGAAATATTCAAAGAATTATTACCAAAGAATTATGGAGAATATTCAGCCTTCAATGCTTGATCATACAGCCGTTCAAGATAGGAAAGCTATATAAGAGACACTTTGAAGATATTGGACAGATCATTCATACGCAAGAAGATATATACACATTACTTAGAGAAATACAAGTGTTGTTGTTATCATATCATTATACACCAAAATCATATAGTGAAATCCTCTCCTGGCTTGGTGCCCGTGGTTTTTTCCCATTCAAGGGTTTTCCACGTACAAAATTGTTTGTCTTGTTATTTTTGTTATTTTACTTATAGCTTAATATCGTATCCGACGACGACTGATCGAAGAATCTAATTAGAGCTAGTTAACCTTGCACAATATCACCCTGACCCGATTTCGCCCTGCGCAAAATCCACACAAAACAATTGGCGCCCACCGTGGGGCATCTAGCTCTTTAATCCTTTTTTCTTCTCCTACAAAAATTTAAAAACCTACAAAAATGGCCCAACCCACCGTTGAAGAACAGCTGAATGCAGCTCTTCAAAAAATCGCTGAGTTGGAAAGCCTGAAAGAAAAATTGGCCCAAACTGAAGCAGAAATCCTGCAACTGAAAGAATCTGAGTCAGCCTTGAAGCAAAAATTGGAAAAAACCCAAGGGGCAGGCTCTAGATTCCAAGCAGGAACCCCATTCTCATCAATCATCAAAAACATTGATTTTTCCAGTTTTGGGAGCCCAAATATCCCCAAAGCCATTAACGTAGATGGTGATGATGAGCCAAAAAACGATGATCAAGAGAAACCTGATGAATCTGCAGCGGCCATCATGATGGCAGTAGTTCAAGAGGTCAAGAAACTCAATGAAAAATTCGACAAGATACCAGGAGTACCGCCAAAGATGGAAGAAGTCGCCCCTAACGACTATCTTTGATTCACCCTTCATAGACGAAATAGCCAAAGTAGACCTACCAAAGAAATTTACAATTCCATCCATGAGGGTCTATGATGGAACCACGGATCCACAAAATCACGTGGCTCTTTACAAGCAGAAAATGTTGGTTGCATCCATTCCCAGCGAATTCAGACAAGTTTGCATGTGCAAGGGATTTGGAACGACCTTGACTGGTCTTACCCTGCAATGGTACATCAACCTGCCTACTGGCAGTATCCATTCCTTTGCCAACCTGATCAACGCTTCAACCAGCGGTTTTCAAGTAGCGGGAGTTGGAGAAACGATCCAGTGACCTTTACCGAGTTACACAGAAGCCTGATGAAACCCTCGGGACATTCCTTGCAAGATTCAATAAAGAGAAAGTATCTATACCCGGTGTGACGTTGGAACAAAGAAAGGGAGGCATTCGACAAAGGGTTACTACCAAATAGTGACTTATACAGTGAACTCACTAAGTATCCCTGCCACACCTTCGAAGATGTTCAGGCCAAGACCCTTGCCTTTATCAGGCTGGAAGAAGATAAAAGCTACAAACTTGGATCACCCAGTGGACCAAGGGATCGTGAAAGAAGCAATATGAAAAGCAACAGAGGGAACAATTACAGACCTACTCCATATTCCAGGCCAGATCAGTCAGAAGTCAACCTGACTCATGAATATCAAGGTAAGGTTAAGGTTTATCCACCTATCTCCGAACATAACTTTAGTGTTGATACTGCAGGATTAATCCAGAGGCTTGACAACATAGGAACAACTGTTAGATGGCCCAGGAAGGTAGAAAATCCAAATCCCAGAAGAGACAATTCAAAATGGTGCGAATTTCACATGGATATTGGACACACCACGGATGATTGTTTCACCCTGAGGAAGGAAGTGGCCTACCTGCTGAAATCAGGATACTTAAAAGACCTGATCAAGTCAAAAGGCAGGAATGCAAACCAGGATAAAGAAAATCAGGAGCACAAGCAGGATCGAAATCTCCCTCCACCACCACCACTCTAAGAAGTAAAATTTATATCTGGCGGTTCAGAGATTTGCGGCCTGACAAGTTCAGCAGCAAAAAAGATAGCCAGGACACCGAGGACTGTGTCACCCTGCAAGCTGGATCATGTTCCAACAATCACTTTCAATGATTGTGACCTGGTGGGCATCCCTGATGTTGATCACGATGGCCTGGTCATTTCTATGCAAATTGGAACAGCCACAGTAAGAAGGATCCTGGTCGATGGAGGCAGCTCAGTAAACCTGATCATGCTTGACGTAATGAAGGCCATGAAGATAAACGAGGATCAAATCACCAAAAAATCCAGCGTCCTAGTAGGATTCAGTGGTGAAACCAGGAGCACTCTAGGAGAGATCCACCTCCCAACCTACGTGGAAGGAGTCTCATCCTATGAAAAGTTTGGGGTCCTTGACTGCTTGTCATCCTACAACGCCATCCTGGGCAGACCCTCGATTCACAATGTCAAGGCCGTACCATCAACCTATCACCAGTGCATCAAGATATCAACAGACTGGGGCATAGCCACAATCAAAGGGGATCACAAGACAGCCCAGGAGTGCTACACAACAGCCTTGAAACCTTCCAAGGCAGGTAAGTCCCTGGCATAACAATTACAGTACCCTGTCAGGAGCACTTACGTAGCACCTCCCAGAATGGAAACAGATCAGGTAATTCTAGACCCTGAGCACCCTGACAGGTATGTTTTAATAGGATCTGACGCACCAGATAATGTCAGGCCTGAACTGGTAAAATTCCTTAAAAATAAGTCATCTTGGTTTGCTTGGTCACATTTTGATATGACTAGAATTAGCGCTGATATTATTACCCATAAGCTCAATATTGAGCCATCTTTTAAGCCTGTGCAGCAGAAAAGGCACAAATTTGCAGCTGAAAGAAACACCATAATAAATGAAGAAGTAGAAAAACTTTTGGATATGGGGATGATCAGGGAAGTAATGTACCCTGAGTGGCTGGCTAATGTAGTTGTTGTGCGAGAAAAAGAATGGAAAGTGGAGAGTCCGTATAGACTACACCGACCGAACAAAGCCCGTCCTAAAGATCCATTCCCCCGCCTCATATTGATGCCATGGTAGACGCAACAAAGAAAGGCCACGAGATGCTTGACATTCATGGATGCTTCCAAAGTGGATTCAATCAAATAAAGATGCACCACGCTCACCAGGAGAGTACGCATTCATTATAGACCGAGGCATATCTTTGTTACACGCCATGCCTTTCACTGAAGAATGCAGGGGCAACGTACCAGCGCCTGGTCAACATGATGTTTAAAGACCAGATAGGTGACATCATGGAAGTATACATAGATGACATGGTGGTGAAGTCCAAGAATGCAGAAGATCATGTGAAGCACCTAGAAATAACATTTGAGATATTAGAAAAGTATAACATGAAGCTGAACCCTGTAAAGTGCCACTTTGGGGTCTCTGCGGGCAAATTTCTTGGATATATGGTCACAAAGAGAGGCATAGAAGCAAGTCCTGAACAGATAAAGGCTATCCTGGAAATACAGTCACCCAAGTCTGTTAAAGACATCCAGAGATTGGCAGGCCGGGTAGCTGCCCTGAACCGCTTTATATCAAGATCTTCTGAAAGATGCATAGCATTCTATAACCTCTTCAGGAAAAATAAACAATTCCAGTGGACGGATGAGCATGAGGCAGCTTTTCAGGATCTAAAATCCTATTTGTCATCTCCACCCTTACTGGCTAAACCAGAAAAAGGAGAACCTTTGTCAGTATACCTATCTCATCACCGACACAAAGAATGATCGTGTGATCTGGTGAAAGAACAGGGACGGGCGGAACATCCGATCTACTATGTAAGTAAAAGCCTGCTAGATGCTGAGTTGAGGTATGGATTACTTGAAAAATATGTTTTAGCTTTAATTATGTCATGTACTAAGCTGAGACCATATTTTGAAAGTCACCCAATTATAGTCAGGACCAACCTACCTATAAAATCTGTCCTGTGTAAGCCTGAACTTTCAGGCAGGATGGCCAAATGGTCAGTACAGATTAGCACATATGACATCTCCTTTGAACCCGGGCGTGATCAAATCGCAGGCCCTAGCGACTTTTGTGGCCGATTTTAGCCCTAACCTAGAACCAGACCTAATAAAAGAGGTCAACCAACTAGAAAATAAAACCCTAGACCAAGAATGGACCCTATTCATAGATGGGGCATCCAACGCCAGGGGGACAAGGTTAGGACTAGTACTTAAATCACCACAGGGAGATGTGATAACTCAGGCCGTAAGCTGTGAGTTCAAAGCTACCAACAATGAAGCAGAATATGAAGCCCTGATAGCAAGCTTAAAGGTATGTCTAGACCTCGGTGTCCAAAACCTAAAGGTAAAAACTGATTCACTCTTAATTGCAAATCAAATAAAGAGAATTTATACGGCTAAGGATGCAAAAATGATTTCGTATTTAGAATATGCAAAAAACCTTACCGCCAAATTTGCTTTATTTGATATAGATCAAATATCAAGAGACTTGAATACCCAGGCGGATGCTCTAGCCAGCCTAGGTTCAAACTTCACCCCCGCTGTTTTCGATAAAGTACCAATTGTGCACTTATTAGAGCCAACCATCAGCAGACTGAACAGTCAATCCATCAATCAATCAGACAAGAACTCTTGGACTAAACCTTATTATGATTGGTTTCTCCGAGGAATACTACCTCAGGGTAGGCATGAGGCAAGGGCCTTTAAAATTAGAGCTTCAACTTATGCTATCATCAATAACACCTTGTTCAAGAGATCGCAGGCTGGACCCTACCTGAGATGCTTGGAGCCTGACGAAGCCAAACTATTACTTCAAGAAATACATGATGGACACTGTGGCAATCATAAAGGAGGAAAGAGCCTGGCAAGCAAAATTCTCGGACAAAGCTACTACGCCTACTACGCCGAGGGCTGATTGCCTGGAATACTCTTCAAAATGCAAAGCTTGCCAAATTCATGCACCAATCATACATCAGCCATCTGAACTCCTTCATTCCATTTCCGCGCCCTGGCCATTTATAAAGTGGGGCATGGACATTGTGGGAAAATTTCGTGTAGCTCCAGGACAAAAAGTCTTCATGTTAGCCATGACTGATTACTTCTCCAAATGGATCGAGGCTGACTCTTACAGGCAGGTAACCGAAAAAGAAGTAATATCCTTCATCAGGACAAACATTATTTGCGGATATGGAGTCCCATCGAAATAGTATGTGACAATGGAACTCGGTTCGTGGGGAAAAGGACCCAAGCATTCTCGCCAGAATGGAATATCAACCTGGTAACATCGACCCCTGGATACCCAAAAGCTAATGGCCAGGCAGAGTCAAGCAACAAGGTAGTCATAAGCTGCCTAAAAAAGAAGCTGAAAAGAAGACGAGGCAGATGGGCTGAAGAACTTCCATTAGTATTATGGGCAGACAGGACAACTCCGAAAACTACGACAGGCCAAACACCTTACTCCCTGGTATATGGCTGCGAAGCTGTCATTCCTGCAGAAGTACGAATACCAACATCCAGATCCAGCCTGAACAACGTCGAAACAAACAAAGACCTTATGCAAGATAACTTAGTCCTGACAGAAGAACTAAGAGACGCTGCCAAAATCAGGATGGCATCATATCAACAAGCAGTTGCCAGGACTTACAATAAAAACGTCAGGGTCAGGGTCTTCAAAGAAGGAGACCTTATCCTACGCAAAGTATTTCCAAATAAAAAGGAGAAATCAGCAGGCAAGCTAGCTCCCACATGGGAAGGCCCTTACTTAATTGATTCAATTGTTGGACAAGGAGCATACAGGCTCCAAACACTAGAAGGGGAAATGATCCCAAGATCCTAGAATGTAACTCATTTAAAACTATTCCATATGTAAAGATCAAATCAGGCTACAGTCAGGTACAAATTCAATCACTACTCAACCTGATGTGCTATTTGATGAACTACATGCTTTATATGACTCGTCTGTATTTTTTACCTGTTCAACTAACCCGTCTATTTACTTTTTGAATCCTGAACAATTATCCATGATAAAAGATTACACGCATAAATATTCAGGATTGAGGGCTACTCTACTATATATTCCTGAAACAAAAATTTTGCACTTAACTGTGCCTAACGAGTTGGTAACCACCACCGGATACAGTAAAAAGTCAGGACCAATCGGCATGAAATAATTGCCTGACTGACTAGGTTTATCGCCACGGATAACAACCGGGGACGCAAAGCAAGACGGTGCAAGGGTGTTTTATCCCGACCACCAGTCTAAAATGCCCTCTCGACAGGCCGAATACCAAGCCCTCCAGCCGGGCAGGGGACATAAGCCCTCCTGACAGGCCGAATTTCCCACCCCTTCAACCATTATAGCAAAAACACTATACTTGGTTGAAATACTCATGACAGATTAAAAACAAAAATAATGTGCAGGTTATTTAACCAGAATAATGTGTAGATCGTGCAAACGAAATATTTGACAGGACCAACAAGATGAAACTCACAAATCAAGCAAAGACAAAAGAGAAATCGGCCAAAAGAAAGCCATCGTGCCTATATTAATAAACCTTTACCCCCTAGGGCAAAGGCGCCAAAATATTCATATAGGCCAGGGAGAGCCCCCCTGACCCAAAACAGGAAAATGAAAATAATGTTTGTCCAGGGACATCCCCCCTGGATGGGCCAAAATACCAACCGAGAATTAAAAATATTATCTTGCTTCTCCTCGGAAAGGCGGATCAACAACCCGCTCCACACTTTTAGCCGGCTCGGCCTCAACATTCTCGCTCCCCGGGAGTCGACCTCCTGTTCATTCTCCAAATTATGCGGTCGGGATACTTGACGAAAGAAAAGCCATCTCACCGCAGGTCCCATTTTTCCCTTGCCTCGACAGTTCTCGACATAGCAGTGCCCTCCCTTTGATATAGAAATAGAGGAAGCATCATCCAAATTTAAACTCCAAGTCATCCCTCTCTTGGGTGAGCTCCTCATTTCTGTCCACGGCTTCTTGCAACGTAGTTTGCTCGAAGTCTGCCTCGGTCTTAGCAACATCCCTCTCGGCTGCACCCTTGTCAAGTCGGCGGTTTTGGCGGCCAAGTCGGCCCTTGCAAATTCCAAATTCGGACTTCAACCTATCATAATCTGATCTCATCAGATCAATCCTGGATACCAAAGAAGTAGCCTGATAGGCATTATGGAGACAGGTCGCGGCACCCTGGTCAAAAACAAGAAAAGTATGAATAATTTGTACCAACAATAGAGGACTACCGAAACACATGGAAGTAATGCCAACATACCTCCCTCACAGCGACCGGGGCACCGACCAAGAGGTCGACCGAATGATCCATCAAGCAACCGCCCGAGTAGCGGTCTCAACAGGGTCAAGGGTGAGCATGACATCCGATTTAGAAGCTTCATAGTCCCCGATTTTCACCCTAGCGACCTCCATATTATCCAACCTGGCTCTCACCTCCCGATCGGGCGAAACGTCAACATCTTCAATTCTCCTCTTAAATTTCTTGAACTTGTTTCAGCGGGACAAAGAGTGCGGCAGTGACCTTGGCAACATCAGTCGCTCGGTCAAGTCAATAACAGGCTCAGTATACCCGCTCCCCTGGGACCTTCCTCCTTGATCTTCGCCAGCCTGACTGAAAGGTCAGCCATGCCAAACCTGGCAAGACGAACAGATGACCTAGTAGCTGCAACACGAAATACTGTATCAGCAATACAAACCAAACATTATCAGTGTTTTAAATAATAAAAAGAAAGGAAATATTAAAATAGACTTACTGCCTGAGGTACTGGCACCAGCAGCCCTTGACGCTTTAGCCGCCCTGGGAACACCGTCAGCCTTTAAACAGCGAGGAAGGTGACCAACCCCACAACAAAGAGGCCAGGATCTCTCCAAAGGAGGAATAGCAAGGAAAGCAGAAACATTGGGAGTAGGATACTCAATTTCAGTAATCCAGTCATCAACTGAACACATAAAAGGTATGACTTATTATTTTCATTTTATTTTTTCACTAACAGGAAAAACATGCAGGTTAAAAAAGGAAATCAAAAGACTCACCAGCCACACAAGCCTCATGATTTAAATACGCCAGGTCAGGACCCACAGTAATTGGTCCGACAAACATATAGCCAAAGACCCGGCCCTTATCATGGCCACTGTCTAAATTACTCAGAAGAGGAGTAGTTGACGGCCTGACCTTAAAACTTATACGACCAGGACTGTTTGTTTTAACAGCATAACAGGTCTTCAAATCGTCAAGAGAAAAAGAAATATTGTGTTTTTTACAGAGGTTCTCAATAGAACATACAACTTTCCACACCATCGGCATTAATTGATAAGAGGGAACACCAATCTCCTTAATAACCTCAACCATAAGAGGAGAAAAAGGAAGCTTACGGCCTGCCCAAGGCCCGGTCATGGATGCGAAACCAACCAGGACAAGCCCAGTCGGCCCTGATAGGAGAATCCTCAGGGATCGAGACCTCAGCGTCAGCAGGGATGATTCCCTTATCCTTCAAAATTTTTTCGAACTCAGGCTTCAAACGGTTTGCAGGAGACTGATCTTCATTTAAAGCCTTCGTGGGCTTAAATTGAAAAGCACCATGAGATATTGAGATCATCTCCAATGGAGGATCACTCGGCTTGTTTATCTTGTGGGAGATGGAGCGGCGAGAAGAAGCGGGAAAAGTTTCAGAAGAAACTTCCTCGGGATTCGAGGAGGAGGAGTTGCGGAACCGCCGCCTAGTAGATTTTTTCTTTGCAGCCATTGTTTGAAGAATTATGGAAGATTGATTAAAGATTTGGGAAGTTGGGAATTAAGAAAACTGAATATTGTTAAAGAAAGAAGACGAGAAGAAATTGTGTTAATGAAGTTCAACTTAATGAAGCAACCAAGTATTTATAGTGAGGAAGATTAGGGTTTCAAATTAAAATCATTAAGGAAGTTGCGATAAATAAACCACGCGTCGACAATTGCGAAAAAAGAGCCGTTACGAAAACTGCGGTGGGAAAATTTAACCGTTGGGTGATCTTATCAAAACTAAAGTTATCTCCTCATTTTTTCGTCCTGGCACTACCAATAAGGAGATAAGGGGCAATGTTAGGCCTGGAAATCCGCAGACCACCCCGATCAGCACTTCATCTAAACCTGACTGCCAGGCTCTCAGGGTGCCAGGCTCTCAGGGCACATGAAGATAGACGCCAGGCCATGGAGAGGACAACGGTCCAAATATCAGGACAATATTTGACCATATCCGCGTATATTAATGGAAATAAATACGCAGCATTAAGTATGAAGATTATGTAGTAAATACGGTAATTAAGAGGGAAATAGTCAACAATTATTACCAGCAATTATGGAGAATATTCAGCCTTCAATGCTTGATCATACAGCCGTTCAAGATAGGAAAGCTATATAAGAGACACTTTGAAGATATTGGACAGATCATTCATACGCAAGAAGATATATACACATTACTTAGAGAAATACAAGCTTTGTTGTTATCATATCATTATACTCCAAAATCATATAGTGAAATCCTCTCCTGGCTTGGTGCCCGTGGTTTTTTCCCATTCAAGGGTTTTCCACGTACAAAATTGTTTGTCTTGTTATTTTTGTTATTTTACTTATAGCTTAATATCGTATCCTGACGACCTGATCAGTAATCTAATTAGAGCTAGTTAACCCTGCACAATATCACCCTGACCTGATTTCGCCCTGCGCAAAATCCACACAAAACAGTTAAGTTTGGTGATGAGCTCTTGCAATCTGGAAAGGAGATGAGGTCTGAGATGCAAATTATATATGAAGTAGTTAAAGCTATGACTTTGAGGATTGGTAACTTCGATACTCGATTGACTGCCCAAGCTGCACTCCTCGACCATTGTCACGCGCGACTCGAGGACTTGGAATATCGGACCCGTCCTAGGTCACACCCGCCGAGCCCACGCTACCCTTGACCATCTCGCCCTAACCTATCCAACCTAGCCTTATCTTTTTAATTCCCTTGCTCACAATAAAAATCCATCTTATGGATATTAGCTTTTCAGTTCCGCATTTTATTCCTTATGTGATTGCATGTTTATAATATTATTATGCTAATTAAGAACTAGATTGCGTTTAATATAATATGTTTTTCATGATTAATTCTTGTCTCATAATATATTATTCTGGTCGTTTTATGTTTGTTCTCATATTTTCAATGATGCCAAGAGGGGGAATTGTTTTTATGATTTGCGACCGTTTCAAGTTAATTCTCTCAAGGCGTTCTATAGTTATAACTTTTAAAAGATTATAAGTTTCTGCGCTCAACTGTTCTATAATTTGGGAAGTATTATGTTGAGGGGGAACTAGACTTAGACACAAATCATAGGAGACTTGTCATCATCAAAAAGGGGGAATTTGTTGGACCTTTAGTCCTAATTAATTGTTTTGATAATGACAGTAATGATTTATATGTGGACTTAATATTATAAACATATGCGTGTAATTGTGTGCTTAAGTCTTAATTTAGAAAGGAACAATTAGAATGACGCAAGCTTGAAGTTTGGACCAAGGAGGTACAACTTCAAATACACTTGATTGATTTATTCAAGCAAGATCAAGATTAGAAATCAACCACGAGACTCAAGATGAGAGACTTGTGAAGAGACGATTCGTTTACTGAAGATCTACTGAATATTAGATAGTATAGGTCGTCATCCGGTAATGGTTTTACTTTGTTTGATTTAAAGGTTAGTGAAGTTATGACCTCATAGCCATAACTTCATTGCTGGACAAAAATGATGCGTTAATTTTTGGAAAATATATTTTTAGTGATTTATAAAGATAAGAGAGTATTTATTTTAATTGGAATTAATTAATAAGAATTTAAGTTGAATAAACTATTGGTTTGTAACACGATATTTATGTCGTCATGCAACCTAGGGTTTTAACTGAATTCTATCTCGATTTGTTGTGGACAATGGAAGCAAGACGGACCGAATGGGCCGCCGAACCCTAGGAGGCCGAAACCCTAGGAGGCCAAACTCCTTCTACTCTTGCCTCTTACTTGTTCATCAAGTCGTTTAGGGATTTATAATTCCAGAACATTCCTATGCCCTAATTCCAGAACATTCCTAAACCCTAATTCTCTACTACTATAAATACTCTCATTCATTCAACAATTAAAAGTGACACACACATCTACACTTTTAGAGAGAAAAATATTTTAAGCAAAATTCTTTGAGCTTTAATTCTTATTTTCCAATTTGCTTATACAAAAATTGCGCATCAAATTTGTCAATCACTCGAAGAGAAATCGTTATAGGATACTAAGTACACAAGATATTGTACTCACTCGCATAACGTGGGATTAGTATTTATCGTTGTACTTTTCTTATTAACGTAAGAGCAACCTAGAGTATTTAGCTATACTCAATCTGAGTTATAATCATATAGTTGATTATACGAGTGGATTGATAATTTTTGTAATCCGGAGAAAGGTACTAAAAATTATTAATCGAGAATAGTGGACGTAGGGTTTTGACTTGTGAAACTGAACCACTTCAAAAATCCTGTGTGTCTCTCTTTCTCTCTCTCTTTATTTTTGTTGTTTCGATTTTGCGCTTATTATTAGTAAATTAATTAGTTGATTTTAATCAATAAAATCAAACAATTAATTTTACATCATATATTTCGAAAAAGTGGTCATCGTTTTAATACTCAATTCACCCCCCCTCTTTCGTATTCGATCAATAGACTCCTCAATTTGGGCACAACCAATATCACCATCTTGGTTGTTCTTGAGCTTAAAATAAATGGCAAGATCCTCCATCTTCAAGTGTCCAAGGTAGAACACCTCCTCTCTTAAGCACCCAAGAACTAACCCCAAAATCTTACTAATATTAACTAGATATTATGTAAGATTACCCTTGAAAATATGTACAAGTCTATTACTAACACTCTTAGTAATTTTGTTTTGAATTATTAACACTTAATAATTTTTCTTTTGATTTTAGAGAGAAGAACAATGATGATTTTTCCATATGCAAGACAAGAGTGGAAGAATGAACAACACAAGTGTTGTCATAATGAAGGGAGGACGGTTGGTAGAGGAGAAAGGGAAGTGTTTTTCTTTCTTATTTTATTCCACCCAATGCTCATGTGAATTGGTTAGAATAAAAGTAAATATGGGGAAGCCAAATGTGTAAGAGAAATGATGGTGTTTAAAGCAACACACACACACACACACACACACACACACTACCACATGCACTTACACGGTCCAAAATGACCTATTTACAGGTCCATTTTGGTTCTTATATTTATCGCACAAATACGTGTAAATTTTATTTAAACATCATTTTATGTTTAAATGATTCCCGATTAATATCGTCTAGAACACTCCGTAAATATACATGTACAGCTACACATATATTTTACGTACCAATACTAATCACATTAGTCAATTAGTACTAATGTAACAATTAACTACTTAATCATTAATTCCCGTCTCAAATAATTTATTATTTAATTATCGCATAATTAAATAATAATTTCCGTGCCTCGAGTTCACAACTCGATATCTCTCTAAATTAATTAATCGACTAACTCTTAGTCAATTTATCAAGGGACTAATTAAACTGTATCTCATACAATTAATTAGTTTTCGTGTTGGGGCTCGTTCCTTTAGGTGTGACTGAAAGGGATCAGCTGAACACCGCCGTCTCACGACACTAACGTCAAACCCTAGTTGGCCAACCGTTACCGATATACGTTGATCAGCTGACTAGTATTGTCAATGAATATCCTATGCATATTTCATAATGAGATTTAATAATATTATCATGCATTATTGTGGAGGACAAATACTCCAACAATCTCCCACTTGTCCGAGACAAGTTGTGCGATGATTATAACACACAATTGTGGATAACTCCATATTCCAACATTATCCTGCTTGTACTCTACAAGGGCGTGCTACCGATTCTCTTGTTCGTTTTAACAACAATCTCCCACTCAATGCAAGGTGTCTTTCAGGTCGCACTTGCACATGAACATATCGTGAGTGGTTTTCTCGATCGGGAGTGTGACTGCAAGACCGGAACAATCTACCATAGATTACTTCCGAGCGTGGCCACGCATTTCCCAGTCACAACTCCTCGAGTGGCCTAGAGATGTTTAAACCCAACGTGGTTGGACAATTCTGTCTGCCCTATCTATCCTTTTGCACAATACAGATCACCATGACCCAGTAGATGTCCTTTGGCCTCCTTTCACGACACGACCTAGGACAAAAACCAAAGTCACTCGGAAACTGCACTTGCTCAGATAATAGTCTCCAGTTTAAAGAATCGACTCGTAGGAATATCATAGAAGTCCCTGCCACGACCATGCGTCTGTAATAGATCTAAGGGACTCTATAAAGGTCACTGCCCGGCAAAGTGTCCCACAGTCTGCCTATGTAAACGACTAGTCATCATTATGACCTTATGGTGCTTAACCTACCATCAATCGTCTTAAAATATAGTCACTCTGAGACGTCACCTCATTAAGTTACTAGGGGCTAATACAATGTTCATCCTATTCACTTGAATTGGGGTTCAACATTGTCTCCACAACCCATTCGGATAAACAAGGTATTTATGTTTTCAGTCAAACTGAATAAATGAGTTCTTAAAGAGACTCAAACAATGAATGCGATCATGACTTACGTAAATATTAATACTCTATCCAATATTTACATAACGATCTTCAGTAATTAAGGTATATTCCTCAATCACATTGAGATGACATAACCATCATGTCTACCTTATGCCAATGACTTTGGTTAGAGGATTAGCAACAGTTGCATCACTCTAATTTCCTTTGCTATTTTCCATTTTGTTCTATGCAATCTTTTCATCACATAGAACCTTTCTGAGTGCATGTCTAAACAAGTTTTTAGACTCTGGTTCTACAGCCAGTCAAACACTCCCACTGTTTTCACAGTCTCTCGGGAGACGATATTCGGCTAACAGAACTACTCTAGTTCCATTAAACTCCGGATATCAACTGTCTCTTATACAACATCGGATGTTGTAATATACTTAGCTTTCGTTCATGATTTGTACGTATAACACTTATACATACACATCCTTCATATGACATCTTTTATGTATGACTCCTCATACATATCTGCTTTATACATGTATAACTTCTTATACATATATGTATAACTTCTTATACATATTATTCTTTATGCACATAGCACTTTTACATGCTAACCATTCCTTAAATAGGCCCATAACATCTTATAAGCATAGGAATATTTTCGTGTAATCCTTTTACACGAAATTCATAAATTCCTTCAAACTACAAGAGTAAATCCTCAGTGCTTCTCAAGTACTCAAGGATGCTCTTGATAATCATCTAGTGACACTCACTAGGAAATGATTGGTAATGACTTCTCATATTCTCAACATGATAAGTCCCGACGAGAGAAGCTTTTAGCATATTTAATAGATCCTGCAGCGGAAGCACAAGAGATCATATTAGCGTTCAACAACTTGAACGAGTCAAGAATCTTATCACATAAGTCTCTTGACTAAAATGCTAGTATCCATGAAGATCTATCTCATTAGATCCGGATATTTAAGATGCGACATGCTACTCTCAAGTATTCACCCGAGAATATTTCAAGTCACTAATATGTCAAACACATATTTAGACTAAGAAACATCACCTTAGCTACATTTCTAGTCACTAATATGTCAAGCACATATTTAGACTAAAAAACTCACTTTAGTTCCCACTAAACTCCATGTATCATCATGGTACCTCGACAACTCGAGTAATACCATTATGATTAAGGACATGATTTAACTCAAGGTTCCAACTCTTTGACGTATATAAGATCACAAAAGGGATCTTTCAAGCATGCTTGGCTTCTTAGCATTGACAAGCTCAACAAAACGTCTCCCAAGGATAAAGTTTCGTTATTCTTTTGTTGAATCTCATCCTCATGAGAGGCTATATTGCTAAGAACATACGAATTGATGAAGGCATTTGGGTTGTCATAAAATCTCTGTAACAAACTCAAAATTGAAACATCTGATGTAACCTTTATGACAAGATCAAGGTAACCTAATTTGGTGCAAAGTATTCGCCCCAAATCAAGTCTCGAAAACATCTCATGTTTCCTTCCTCATCACATCTTGTGCAAGAAGACCAATTTGAATTGCATGGTGACACGCCATCACCTAGAGTTCATACTACAGAAAAGCCTTTGATGAGGGTTGATGATTCGTCACTTCTGAAAATTAACGCAATATTATCGCAAAATTATCTCCTTATAATCACTGAGCCACAATAAAGAACGTCTTCTTGCATTTTACTCAGTTTGTGGGTCTTAGACTTCCGTAAGTTCAAAATTTCTCCCACTGTCTTCCAGAAAATGAAAATCTTTCTAGAAAGGCAGCATTATGAGCCATAAACTCTTTGTTCTCGTTTTGGAGGAGTAAAAACCAAGTGGTTCAATTTTGGATAACCCTCACAAATACATAAATTGGTTCTGAACATAAATATTTATAGTCCCAAATGTATAAAAATGACAAGTTAGGGACCCTCCCTATCCATATCTCATATGGAGTCATTTAGGCTTTTATAGTCGGGTTTTAAACTTTTAGTGAGAAAATAGCTTACAAAATTGCGAAAAACCTCAAACTATATCTCATAAAGTTCGGTTTATATTCTTGACTACACCATACTCTATGGTTCACAATCTTCTTAGTGATAATCAAGGTCGTTACTTGATATTACCCATTTGATCTTCAAAGTCATGACTTTGAAATTTCCGATCAACATTTTTGAACTTGTCGTACTTTTGGTTTACTACTTCATTTTGAAAATATTCCACGTTTCAAAAATCACTTTTATGTCTTATTAAATATATACGAGGTTTTCATATCTACTTAACATTACGGTAAAAGTAACGAAGTATGTATATAACCAACTATCGGCCTTATACATCTGTATGTATATGGTCAATCACCTCACTATTGTGTTTCTTTTATGCAAAAGAAATCATAATACATGCACACATACCATAAGATTCTCAATCAAATGGTTGTTCGATGTGCTTATCGTTTATTCGTTTAAACGAATTTACTTGAGGTTTGATCAATTGGGTTCACCGGATTAGAGACTTTAAAATCTACAATATAGTATAATATTTAGTTTTCGTGAAGAATGTAAAATTCCCCTAACTTGAGTGGTCTAAACCAACCACCAAGTTATCATAGAAGTAGGTACAACCTTTTGTTTTAAATCACATGGGTGATGCCTTCCATGTTTAAACATAGATGATTACATTCTTTGAAAACCAAATTTAGGTACATTTGTCCCTATCGAAATCGTTGCTACTCTAGCATCATTCCGATACAAAAACGTCCTATGCTAGACGTCTTGTGTTTTATTAATTCATGTAAACTTCTTTACAAAGAAATGACCCATACTTGGTATCTCATACCAAGATAGTGGAACTAGCCTATCCATTGAGTAGATGTCTCTTTCAACTTTGTCCTATCGCATACATCTAGGGTTGCATCTTCTTAACTCCCACTCACTTTCACATTCCTCTTTGCTTCAACAAGCACAAATGAATCTCATGAAGACCTCTCTTCAAGTCATTCGTGATATTGTATACACTTAGTAAGAGTGAATTACAATAAAGTGAGTGCAACATGTGGCAAAATCTCAACTTCTTGCGAAATTGGATTACCTAACCGTTCAATTGTCATCATATGCCTAAACACTTTTGCGCATAAACAATCGATTTGGCCTTTCTCGAAGTGAGCCATTTGACGGTTTCATATTGGAGTATTCTTTGTGTTTTGAAAACTCTTTTCGCAAACTTTTGAATTACTCTTGAGTAAGTTAAACTAATTTGTCATCATCATGACGGAGGTGTCACTTTCGAAATCAAGACACTCTTGATAAAATGTGACTCCTTATTGTTAAACTCATAATAAGAGTTCGCTACATTAAACCCCTTTTTTAATATGTATGGACGTTAAGTTGTAAAATAATCGCAATAATTGTTGTAAGCTTATGTAGGTGAATTGGTGAATAATATTTCCATTCATTGCTATCAAATTCCTTCAAAGAAACCGCTTTCTATGAAAGAACGAAACGAATGAAATAATAAATAGAGGATAAAATGTGCGATGTCATAGTAAATACATTAATGAAAAAGAACGAAAAAATAGGAAAAATAACATTCAATTGTTGGAGCTTGTGTCCTCTACAACTAGTGTGATAACTGTAACACCCCGATTTATAAAGGAGCCTCTAGCAAGACATTCCCTAATAAACCGGACTGTTACCATCTCGGGTTCCCGAGGTAGTGAATAACAAATTAAACTCCAAGGCAAATTATATAACTACTTTACTTAATTATTACAAAACCTCTTTTACATAAATTACAAGAAACTAATATAAATAAAAGTGAAGGTCTTCTAAATAATGGTCTAGCTACTAAGTCTTCTGATCCAGTGTCTCACGCCCATCAAGCTCCCATCCTGTCTCATAAAACTGTCAAGTCTGCTCCCCAATATTGGATCGTCACAGGTGTTCACGAATACACAGGGTCAACCACGAGGTTGAGTAGGGAATACAATGAAACAACAAAATATGATATGCATGCACCTCCGTCACCTCCACCTCCATCTCAACTCATATCTCATAACCCGAACGCCCACCATACCGATCCCCTAGACTATATATCGACCGTAGCCGATCTGCCAGCTCGCAGCTGAGGACACCAGGGCAAGTCCTGCAGAACCCGCCTGGGCCTTATCACAACATCATCTTCACCACACCACATCACCACAACATCCTCCATCTCCAATGCATATGAATGCTCGAAAGAAATTAATGCAACACAATATATATATTATTGAACTGATCAATCATAAAATCAAGCCGGTTACCAAATGTTGTGATAACATACTCAATACGATCAATTCATCAATCACCTTCCAAAGATATGAATCATAACGTAAATCAACAACCACGAATCAAGTCAGCATTCACAGTTTGGTCATATGAAACACCAACAAGTCAACACAACCAACAACACGATAAGAAGTCAAGTGTATTTCCCTACCTCGATCATCAGCATATCAAATAGTCGGGTGCTCGAATATTCCACAACAATTCGCCCTCTGAAAGATAAATAAACGATAACCAATTACTTAAACTATTCCCGTTCCCAAAAATAGAAGTTATTAAAATAGAAACCTCTTAAAATGGAAAGTTTCCCTAAATGGAATCTTTCCCGATCTAGCAGCTTTTCCATTTTAACAAACCCGACTCAAAACCCGTCTCTAATTATTTTAAAAGACTCGGGAATTAAATTAAATAATTAATACGATAAACTAACGAATTCTAACAATTAAACTATGACAAAACCGTTTCACAACTAAAAACAACCCGTCATCAACCCCCGTCCCATCACACGCGCTCCCACGCCCCCACGCGCCGCCACCACCCCGTGTCGCCACCACCCAAACCCCCCGACCCGACCCGACCACCAACGACCACCCCTACTAGGGTCGATCATTTGCCGCGAGTCAAACCAGGGCGTCTTTTAGCCTGGTTCAAGACCGAGCCTCACCAACCACCCCCGTTCTCGCCTTACCACCACCGCACCAACACCTATCCCCGCCAAACCACCACAGCCACCTCGCCGCCGTCAGTCCACGAACCCACACGCCATGGCGCCGCTGTTTCGACCTCCCCCGAGTCCACGGTGGCGCCACCCCAAACATACCCGTCTAAACCCGCCTGAAAACCCGCATATAAACCCGTTTGATTGTCTCTGTCGACAATGCCTCATGCCGCCATTTCCACCGCCTAACACCTCCCTAACCGCCACCAAAAGAAACGACCCAAACCACCCAATACAACCTCCCCGACACCAACCACCATGAACACCTCCCCAAGCCACACGGTGACCACAAAAACAACCCGACAAACGATAAGAAAAGAAAAGAAAGGTGACTGCTTACCTAACTGCCGCGCAAACCACCAATAGGGCCGCCTCAAGGCATCAACAACCACTCTAAGCTCTTCCTTGCTGCGCCGTCAACACCCACCCTCTCTCTCTCTCTCTCTCTCGATTTGTGTGAAGGTTGAGTTTTGTGCCGCTGAAAAGGAGGGAGGCGGGTGATGGAGGAGTGTTTGTAGAGCTAGGGTAAAATTTAGGTTAAAGATTAGGTTAGGTGGTAAATGGGTCATGGGTAACGTGATTGGGTAAATGGGTAAGCTAACGTGACTTCGTTCAGTTAAACCCGTCTCAACAAGTTTACGATAACTCGATCTTACGATATCAATACGACTAAACAATTAACTCGACTCAATTAGCGATATAAAATACGGGGTATTACAGTCTTCCCTCCTTAAAATGAACTTCGTCCCGAAGTTCGCTCATCTATCCAACCTCCACGCATCACCGTGGGTACCAAAACAGATTTTCTAATATAAGAACTCATGAACTTAGGCCCATAAAACGAAATGTTACATTCTACCCTCCTAAAAAGAAAGTTACGTCCCGGAACTTACTTCATGCAAACATATCACCACGAGTCATTCCATCATCCTACTACCGTCGTTCACCTCAAACTATCAGAGCACCATAACAGTAGTTTAATTACACAACATAGAGAACTCATTTGTATGGGTACCGCACAACGAAATATCAACTTGATCAAAACCACAATCTATAAGCAAGTGCAACATAAACATTAAGATTTTACAATCCTACCCAACTAAAAACATGGTTACGTCCTCGTAACCTCGTTTCAACTTTCATATTCCTATGCAACAAAATCACTGTCAACACATGTAACAGAAAAGAACACATGATAAGAGATTGCGCAATAACATTAAAGTCGAAAACAAGGTTTTATTATGGAATTAACTGATTGTCAACAAGTAACACTTATTACTTAGCTCATGCTTGACTTACAAACACAACATCAAACTAAAAGAACAGCAAGAAAGGAGCTAATGGTTTACACGGTTTCATAACAGACCGATCAAGGTGTTACTAGCTCTAACCTAACAGTTCTTAGGTCGCGCTTACTCTGATTCAGGTGACTTCTATGTCATTCCCTTCCTGGTTCACCTCTTCCCCAAAGTCTGGTTTGGGTGGTTCAGTCGTACTTTCGGCATCAGGTACATTAGCATAAAATTCGTATCTCAGGTCGCCCGATATAAAGTCAAAGGTATGCTCGGGCGGGTATCCGGCCCCGCCGCAGATATTGGGGTCACGGCATAACCTCATGCAATGGGTGGACAACTCTCTCATATAGAAGTGTTTGCTTTGTCCTTTAGTATGCCGAGTCGGGATAGTATCGATAAGGGTATACGCTCTTAATCGAGTATTATTTAAGTACTCGGGGTGCCCATTATGGCCATACTTGTCCATGGCGACGAAGTTTCTCACAATGCTCATTGAAGTCGCATCAAGTGACATGTAACGATCTCGTGGGTGTACATTGTAGGGATCCATCCTACAAAGTGGAAAGTTAAACAAATTAAGACACAAGGATGCTACCGTAGAAGGGTGTTAAGATAGAGGATACATTCACGAGGTTTAAGTGTGCGAAAGTTATATAACAAGTTTTCAGAGTAGCTGTTGTAATACCAGGGTTTTGGTCAACTCAAAATCATAACAGTTCGCATTATCTACCCGAGAACAACAACCTTAGAAAGATCAACCACAAGGATACACGTATACCAGCATACAATCTAACATTGACCCCACCAAATTCCTCTCCCAAGTCAAAACTATTACTAATTCCGAACAATTGAACCATATGCGCATTCATTCCGCCCTACTACTAATCAATCACCAGGAGTATTAAAACATGCGGTGCATATGCACTACTTAAACACTTTGAAACCATAGAAAACATAACACGTAATCAAAACCATTTGACTCATCAGGCATGCAACACGAGTTAGTCAGTTTGTACGATATAAATTCTGAAAACATATTTCCCAATAAAAGTAACAACATATGATCCATGACAACAACAACATTACTTCCATATCACACATGTGTTTAACATTTTAGCAACCATATCGTTCAATTGTGTCCAGCAACTTAGTATAACTCATTTTCAGTGAAACAAAAGATCTCACATAAACAACTTAAACATGTACATATACCATCATATAACTTGTAAAACATTATCTATGACAAAATATTAGCAAGGTGAACAAGTTCTCTGGTTTGCACGGTTTGAACAACTAGGCAACTCGCGGCTCAATTAACGTAACTATAACGACTATCATTAAACATACGCATAACATGTGAATCATCAAAGGGTTATCTCATTATAATTGGCCAACATAGCTGACATAAAAAAATTTCCGTCAAAATAATCACCTTAGCATTTCATGACAACACAACTATGAACATATCCCATAAGGAACAACAACACTATTTTATTATCATATCATAAGTTTAGGTTCAACTGAAATAATTTAATGCAATGAAAGTAATAAGTATAACTATAGGCACACAGACTCACATAGAAGACATTAGAACTCAGATGACATCCTAAATGTGTGAACATTTAGACATACTCATTACTACCATCCATGTGCAAACATTTAACATAATTGTTATAAATATTCATGCGAGTATATTAGAACAATCAAGTTAACATTTAACGCCACCAACTTTACCAAGATATAACAATATAGTTTTATATTTATATATATCCGACCACTATACAAATATGATGAACACACCAGAGATATTACAACATGCCAAACCTATATAAAATATGCAACAACTGGACTCGTATAAAATATTTCACCCACGATTAGGAATCAAATTAAGCTATTCAATTTCACTCATGCTATCATGCCAACAATGTTATCAACTAAACTTTAATTTTATCACTTGTTAAGATACATAACTACTGAACATGCGTGCTACTATCATCATATAAAAAGAACATTATAAGGTCACATTAATAAGGCTCATGAAATAACCAAACAATTGTATGAAAACTCAACATAGAACGCACATTTTACAAGTCATGATTCACGTTGTAACTTCCAAAGACCACGAACAAATAACTGTTCGACTAAAACTTGATTCATATTACTTTTATAAAGTACGGAGAGTTAAAAACACAAGGGAAAAAGAATTAGGTCTAAAGCACAAAAATTCCATTTTTAAAGAATTTTACAACTCAGTTGGTCCAAACAAGTATGTGACAGCAATTGGTCCGAAACTTGGGTCAGTTTGCAAAACTTACCATTTAATATAGACACATCAAGGATTTTCGTGGCTTATCAATTTGAAAACATATGCGAATCTTCTGATCGATGGAGTTGGAATTATGCACAAATTATTAATACATTTTAAATGAGGATTTTTACAAAATCGGTGGTCAAAACATCACCGCACAGGAACTTCCTGACCACAGCCCACTAAAATATTTATTACTCCTAATCCGTATATCCTATAAGCATGAAACCAACGCCAAATGAACAATAACTCCCGAGGCTATCTCCCATAAAATTTTCATCCATATGCAATAAACAGAAAAGAAATGGCAGTAAGGTCAATTAAAGAGTAAAATCAAACAAAACGAGTTTCAGCATTAGGTCATACTTTACTATGTTACAAACTCTTAGGAACATACTATGTATACTAACCCATCCCAACTTAAATCTCACACTTTGTACTTACGTAAACATCTATCCCATAGAATCCTTTCGCATCTCGATCTACTCCTTACATCTAAATCACGATTGTTATGACTGGAAACATGCAATTCAATAGTGTTTCCGATTACTATCACAATACTATACTAGCATGGCTTCGGGATCACATAACCGCATATCATTAGACATAATAGTACTATCGACACACCATTCAACATCCATCCACATAAATATCATCAATTCGCAATTATTTTCACGCTCACGATTACCACAATCCAACATTTCATTGATTATCAACATGAACACGAAAATTTTATTTCTCATCTCCACAACATCATATGATCACGTCATCATTAATACAAAATACTTGCCGCAACGTTATCCTGCAGCATGGTTAGAATATATGGGTCTCAAGGGGTACATCCACTCGATTATATCCAAGGTTTTCCTTCTAACTACCCCATTCACTCAATTTCTCTCAGGTTACCTGGTTCAAAACTGAGAGGGCAAAAGAGCACGCATTAAGGGCGCCTTCTTAACCACGCTGTGAGCTCCTAACAGTTTATTCCCAGGGGTTCATTTTATTTAGACACTTCCTACGTTCATTGAGTTCATTGGTTTAGGCCTGAGGATCGTTCGCTCTGATACCACTTTGTAACACCCCAATTTATAAAGGAGCCTCTAGCAAGGCATTCCCTAATAAACCGGACTGTTACCATCTCGGGTTCCCGAGGTAGTGAATAACAAATTAAACTCCAAGGCAAATTATATAACTACTTTACTTAATTATTACAAAACCTCTTTTACATCAATTACAAGAAACTAATATAAATAAAAGTGAAGGTCTTCTAAATAATGGTCTAGCTACTAAGTCTTCTGATCCAGTGTCTCACGCCCATCAAGCTCCCATCCTGTCTCATAAACCTGTCAAGTCTGCTCCCCAATATTGGATCGTCACAGGTGTTCACGAATACACAGGGTCAACCACGAGGTTGAGTAGGGAATACAATGAAACAACAAAATATGATATGCATGCTCCTCCGTCACCTCCACCTCCATCTCAACTCATATCTCATAACCCGAACGCCCACCATACCGATCCCCCGGTAGACTATATATCGACCGTAGCCGATCCGCCACTCGCTTGTTGAGGACACCAGGCAAGTCTGCAAACCCGCCCGGGCCTTATCACAACATCATCTTCACCACACCACATCACCACAACATCCTCCATCTCCAATGCATATGAATGCTCGAAAGAAATTAATGCAACACAATATATATATTATTGAACTGATCAATCATAAAATCATGCCGGTTACCAAATGTTGTGATAACATACTCAATACGATCAATTCAGTCAATCACCTTCTAGCATATGAATCATAACGTAAATCAACAACCACGAATCAAGTCAGCATTCACAGTTTGGTCATATGAAACACCAACAAGTCAACACAACCAACAACACGATAAGAAGTCAAGTGTATTTCCCTACCTCAGTACCGCAGTCAAATAGTCGGGTGCTCAGTAATATTCCACAACAATTCGCCCTCTGAAAGATAAATAAACGATAACCAATTACTTAAACTATTCCCGTTCCCAAAAATAGAAGTTATTAAAATAGAAACCTCTTAAAATGGAAAGTTTCCCTAAATGGAATATTTCCCGATCTAGCAGCTTTTCCATTTTAACAAACCCGACTCAAAACCCGTCTCTAATTATTTTAAAAGACTCGGGAATTAAATTAAATAATTAATACGATAAATTAACGAATTCTAACAATTAAACTATGACAAAACCGTTTCACAGCTAAAAACAACCCGTCATCAACCCCCGTCCCATCACACGCGCTACCACGCCCCCACGCGCCGCCACCAGCCCGTGTCAGCCACCAGCCCAAACCCCCAGTCTGACCCAGCCACCAACGACCACCCCCACTAGGGTCGACTGTTGCCGGTGAGTCAAGCCAGGGCCGTCTTTTGGCCTGGTTCAGCACCGAGCCTCACCAACCACCCCCTATTCTCGCCTTACCACCACCGCAGCCAACACCTATCCCCCCGCCAAACCACCACAGCCACCGCTCGCCGCGTCGGTCCACGAACCCACACGCCATGGCGCCGCCGTTTCGACCTCCCCCGAGTCCACGGTGGCGCCACCCCAAACATACCCGTCTAAACCCGCCTGAAAACCCGTATATAAACCCGTTTGATTGTCTCTGTCGACAATGCCTCCTGCCGCCATTTCCACCGCCTAACACCTCCCTAACCGCCACCAAAAGAAACGACCCAAACCACCCAATACAACCTCCCTAACACCAACCACCATGAACACCTCCCCAAGCCACACGGTGACCACAAAAACAACCCAACAAACGACAAGAAAAGAAAAGAAAGGTGACTGCTTACCTAACTGCCGCGCAAACCACCAATAGGGCCGCCTCAAGGCGTCGACAACCACTCTAAGCTCTTCCTTGCTGCGCCGTCAACACCCACCCTCTCTCTCTCTCTCTCTCTCTCTCTCGATTTGTGTGAAGGTTGAGTTTTGTGCCGCTGAAAAGGAGGGAGGCGGGTGAGGGAGGAGTGTTTGTAGAGCTAGGGTAAAATTTAGGTTAAAGATTAGGTTAGGTGGTAAATGGGTCATGGGTAACGTGATTGGGTAAATGGGTAAGCTAATGTGACTTCGTTCAGTTAAACCCGTCTCAACAAGTTTACGAATAACTCGATCTTACGATATCAATACGACTAAACAATTAACTCGACTCAATTAGCGATATAAAATACGGGGTATTACAATAACATTTACAAATCTCTTATAGGTTCACAAAGGTATACTTCGTATTTTATCAGTTGATTAACGATTACTTAATAACGGTTGGCTTGCTAGAAAGTTTGACGTTATTATCATACTGATGGCGGTGATCAACTGGTCCCTAAAAGTCACACCTAAAGGATGTGTTTGAGAGATGTGATTGTATGAAAATATAATCACAATGATGCCTGACTAAAAGTTTAGTCCATGTATTTGACTAAAAAGTTAGTCAATGTGTTGATGAGACGATTATTTAATTTAATTAAATAATATTAGCTGAGACGAATTAACTGTCAATTCGTAAATTAAATATAATATGTTATATTTAATTAATGTATATAATGTTAGCTTGAACGAATTAAGATGTTAATTCGTAATTAAACGTAACCAGTTATATTTAATTAGCTAATTATAAATATGTGATATTTATAGTTAAAGTATATAGTATACGATATTGTCATAATAAATTATTACAGACCGGCATTAATAAATCGACTGCAAGCTGTTGTGGGTAGACTTATTAATACGGAATAAATTAAATGATAATTTATAAATTATACACTTTATATACATTTTATAAACTACCAAAAATAAGAAGATTTAATCACCTTATTTTGGTAGGTGGAAAAACCGAAAATAAGGAGATAATCCTCATTATTTCGGTTGGTTTTGGCCGAAATTGAGGAGAGAAAATATCTCCCCTTTACTTCTCTTATTTTGGTTATAATAAGAGAGTGGGAGATCATTTTTCTTAACCTAATTTTGACCTAATTCTCTCATCAAAACAAAAAGACAAAAACCCTAAATTAATTAGTGAATTTGGGGATCGATTCTAGCAAGAACAAAAGGGCATTTCTCATATCATCTTGGGTGCAACGATTAGGCGAATATAAATTTTGATATTTTTCTTAGGCCATATTTGCAAGGAACAAAGGTTGATTCTTAATCCCTATTCTATTTTGTTTATGCAATTCATTTATGACTAGTTTTCATAGATTATAATTTCGTTATAATCCTTAATTTTAAGGGAAGTATACCGATATTTCCTACAAGTGGTATCAGAGCCAAGGCCACGAAATTATTTTGATGATTTTCATATTTGAATTTAAACAATAAAGTTTGAAGAATCGAAAAAAAATATTTTTCAGCCGTGAAGAATTTTTTTTTTTTGCCGTATGAAAAAAAAAATTGTTTTGCCGAAAAGTTTTTCTGTTTTTTTTTGTTGATTTGTTCCATTTTGATTTATTAATATTGTTGTTTTAATTTGTTAAAATGATAATATGATGAATTTGTAGTTGTTTTGATTTAATGAGGATTAAATTAAAATGTAAATGGAAATCGTCTTGTTTGATGATGTTAAATTTGTTTTTGCTATATAGTTATTGGCATAGATGGTTTTAAATCGTAGTTTAGAATCATGTTTCATTAATTTTTATGTTCATGATTATGCCAATCTTGTTCTAATAGCAACTATAAACGAATTTGTTCATCTAAATGTTTTTTGTTATTAGGGCATTATGACCGCAAAAGAAAAAAAGTTTTCTGTTTTTTTTGTTTTGGCTGTTTGCCGTGACCAAAGAAAAAAAAAGGTTTCTGTTTTTTTTTTTTTTTGGTTTTGTGGATATGCCGAGTGCATTAAAAAAAGGAAATCTGTTTTTTTCGTTTTTGCACAATGCCGTGAGCAAAGAAAATAAAAAAAAATCCTGTATTTTTTGAGTTTGCCGAGAGCATTATTAAAATTTTTTTTTTGTTTTGTTTTTGGCCAATATTGATTATACATTAAATTTATAATGTATGATTAATTGTTGTGAAGAGGTTCACAAATCATAGATACCTAATTATTTTAAAGAGGTTAAAAATAATGTGAGATTAATTCATATTATAGGTCAATGTGAATTAAGATTGAAATTAATGTGAGTAATTGAGGAATTGTCACTTAATTTGATCATTTAAATAGGTGGTTTGGATAAATTAATCTACATAATTAAGGAATTATGTCTTGTATGTTTAATTTTATAGTTGATGCATTTTATTTTAGTTGAATGAATCGTTGAATGGTTTTATTTACGTTTTTTTTGCAATCGGTTGTAATTTGTAATACCTAGCGTGGCCTTAGTTAAATTATGTTTTCGTAATGATGGAAACATAATTTCTAATGTAATTTGAGATCTCGAATCACCTTTTATTTTCTTTAAGTATTATGTTTTGAAATTAGAATGTAAATAGGTTTATTTTGTAATTTTAATTATATTTTTAAAGAAGACTAAAGATGGAGATTGGAGCTCACTCCCGCTACATGGACCAAGATGGAACATCAAGACAAGCTTCTCGGGTCCAAGGATGGATTCCAAAGTTGTATTTATGTTCATTTTGGTAGATAGGCCACACTAGGACTTTATTTTTGTTTTACGTTTTACCGTTCTTATTACTTTTCATTCACATGATAGTTAGTGCATCATATTCCGCCTAAACCAAACCACCTACTAAAATGCATGAAAATTGACTCATATAGATTGAATGTTAGTTTTCATAGACATACAGATGTCACACTTTTTAAGCCATCACCTTATTTTATTCATTCTCGCATGCTAGATATTAGTTCACTTAAAATGAATTAAAATAAAGTTGATGGGATCTTCCTCTAAAACTGAAATTGAGACTAGTCTTTATAAGGGCAAACAACTATGAATCCCTTCTTCGTCGGTAGGCATATAGGACCTTACTCTCCATATGACCCCTTCTACGTTGGGTAAGTAGTTTGTGTTGACTTAGTTTACCTCAATATTATAGTCCGAAGAGTTTCTCTTGATTATGATGGACTAAAGATAGAATTTACAGAAATTTATCGACCAAGAATTCTAACAGTAGAATTAGCCAAAAGGTTGGCTTATCAATTTATAGATAATTGAGTCTTGGGATCATTTATATAATTCTTGAGGGAGGTCAATTGTATAAATGCTTGAGTCTTCGCGTTATAACAGTATTGCATTAGACTTAAATCATAACGATGAGTATGCTTATTATATTTTATTCTTCTTTTTCGCGAGTGTATACGTTTATTTTGATAATACTGTTACAACAAATGGCTGGAAATAACGAAATCCCAATGCCAAGTGCCACACTTGGACGCGAGTCCTGGCTGAAAGTTTTCATGGACCACATGAATCAGTTCACACGTCTGAAAAATGATGGGTCCAACTTTGCGGACTGAGAGGCATCATTGCAGAATGCTGCCATTGCTGACGGTAAGCTCAAGTACTTAACTGAGCCAATACCGGTAAACCCAGGCCCCAATGCAGAAGTTAACGAGTCACTTGCTTATAGTGACTTCGTCATGGAAGCGAGTGCGATAAAGAACGTACTCATCTTTGCAATGGAAACCAATTTGCAGAGACGCTTCATTGCCCAAGGTGCAAACAAGATTTTCACCACGCTCACTAACGAGTTCTCAAAAGCACCGAGAATCGTTACTTATGAGCATACCTGTCGCTTCTTTGATGCGAAACTCCAAAAGGGCCAACCGGTTAGCCCACACATTCTTAACATGATTGAGAATGTCGAGAAATTGGAGGCACTTGATTGCAAAATCGGTGAGAGAGCATAGTCATTGACCGTATGCTTCATTCACTTCATGATGGTTTTGCCCTTTTCAGGGCAAATTACTACATGAATGACATGAAGAAAAGTCCTCATGAGCTACACTCACTTCTCGTACAGACCGAGAAGGATATGAAATTGAGTGGGAGCATGAAGCAAGATGTTCTCATGATTTCCAACAAGAATAAGGGTAAGGGCAAAGCTCCCGGCGACCTAACTGTATGTAAGCCAAAGTTTAAGAAGCCAGGAAACGGTAAGAGTGGGCCGGGTGAGACTAGTGGCTCACAAGGCAAGGCAAAGAGCAAGGGCGGTGACATTGAGTGCCACCATTGTCACAAGACTGGACATTGGAGGAGGAACCGTCCCGTGTACCGTGAGGACATAAAAGCAGGCCGCGTCACTCCTGTTGGTATGTCATCTTATATTCATATGATTGAGATTAACCATGCAAGTTTCGGAACTTGGGTACTTGATACTGGTTGTGGTTCTCATCTGTGTAATCATTTGCAGGGCCTAAAAAACATCACACCTCTCGGAAAGGGTGATGTGGGCCTGCGAGTCGGGAATGGAGCTAGAGTTGCTGCAGTCTCGAAGGGAACATACGTAATCCAACTCCCTAGTGGTTTTGAGTTATTTTTATATAATTGTTACTATGTACCTAGTTTGTCTAAGAACATTATTTCTGTTTCCGTACTTGATAAAGACGGTTTTTCATTTTCAATAAAGAATAATAGCTGTATTTTCTCTTTCAATGAAATGATTTATGGCAAAGCTGTTTCCATGAATGGAATTTACATCTTAGATCAAACTACAGATATATTACACGTGAATAATAAGAAATTAAAGGTTGGTGACAAAGATCAAACCTATCTATGGCATTGTCGAATGGGACACATAAATGAAAAACGTGTAAAGAAACTCGTCGAGAATGGGACTATTCCCGCATTCGATTTTTCTACATTTGGCACGTGTGAATCATGTCTTATCGGCAAAATGACTCGAATTTCCTTCAAAGGTGTTGGAATGCGCGCTAGTGACCTATTAGGACTCATACATACTGACGTATGTGGACCTATGTCAATTACCGCTAGAGATGGCTATAGATATTTCATCACTTTCACGGACGATTTGAGTAGATACGGATATGTCTACTTAATGAAGCATTAAAGTGAGTCCTTTGAGAAATTCAAGGAATACCAGAATAAGGTTGAGAACCAACTGGGTAGAAAGGTTAAAGTACTCCGTTCAGATCGGGGTGGCGAATATCTTTCAAATGAGTTTGATCAACACCTTAAAGACTGTGGAGTCGTTTTACAGTTAACTCCACCTGGACCACCTCAATTAAATGGTGTGTCCGAACGGAGAAATCGAACTTTACTTGATATGGTTCGATCCATGATGAGTCACACGGTAGTACCTGATTCATTATGGGGTTTTGCTCTTTTGTCAGCTGCTCTTATACTTAACCGAAGTCCGACTAAAGCTGTCGACAAGACTCCATATGAAATGTGAAAGGGAACGGTCCCTAACTTGTCCTTTATTCGGGTTTGGGGCTGTGAGGCTTATGTCAAGTGGAGACACGAGGATAAGCTCGGCCCGCGATCGGTCAAGACATACTTTATTGGTTATCCAAAAGGAATGTTTGGTCATTACATCTATTCGCCTACCGAACATCGAGTTTTTGTTGCGGCTAGTGCAAAGTTCTTAGAGAAAGAATTTCTAGAGAACAAGTCAAGTAATAGAACCTTCGAGCTGTCGGAGATTCAAGAACCAACAACCGAGGAACAGATGGAGGAAGTTGTTCCTCCAACTGGTGATACGGTTAATATTCCTCAGGAGCCTACGAGGTCGGGTAGAGTCTCTAATCCTCCAGACAGATACATTGGTATGGTCGAGGAGAGTGACGTTTTGCTCCTAGAGAGTAATGAACCCGCTACCTATAAAGGTGCCATGACCTGTTGCGACTCAAAGCTATGGCTTGAAGCCATGCAATCTGAGATGGACTCCATGTATGAGAATGACGTATGGGATCTAGTTGATTTACCTAATAAGGTAAAACCTCTACTGTGCAAATGGCTTTACAAAATAAAGCGTTCTGTAGACGGGCAACCAGATACCTATAAGGCACGACAAGTGGCAAAAGGTTTCACTCAAGTGCACGGATTGCATTATGATGAAATTTTTGCACCCGTAGTTATGTTGCGTTCCATTCGGATAATCTTAGCGATTGCCGCTTTTCATGACTATGAAATTTGGCAAATGGATGTGAAAACCGCCTTCTTAAACGGTTATTTGGAGGAAGAGTTGTACATAGTACGACCCGAAGGTTTCATAGATCCTGAAAATCCTAAGAAAGTGTGCAAGCTTAAGCGTTCCATTTATGGACTTAAGCAAGCTTCTCGGAGTAAGAATCATCGCTTCGACCAGGTGATAAAAGAGTATGGTTTCACTCGATCACTCGAAGAACCATGCTTATATATCAAGTCGAGTGGGAGCAAGATTGTTTTCTTGATATTGTATGTCGATGACATACTCTTGATTAGGAATGACATTCCTCTCTTGTCTTCGGTTAAAGGATGGTTGAAGAACCATTTCCAGATGAAAGATCTGGGTGAGGCACAACGCATATTGGGAATCCGTATCTATCGAGATAGATCACGACGGACGTTATCACTGAGTCAGGAGTCCTATTTGGATAAGATTCTTGAAAGGTTCAGCATGACCAACTCCAAGAAGGGGAACCTTCCAATGACGTCTAGGATGCAGTTGAGTAAGTCTCAGTCACCCACGACACCTGAAGGGATTGAGCGCATGAGTCGTGTTCCTTATGCATCTGCAATAGGATCAATCATGTATGCCATGATATGCACACGTCCAGACGTGGCATATGCATTGAGTATGACGAGTCGGTACCAAAAGAATCCAGGTGAAACACACTGGATAACTGTTAAAAACATCCTTAAGTACCTACGGAGGACTAAGGATAGGGTATTAACTTATGGAGGAGATACTAAGCTATGCGCAATCGGTTACGCAGATGCTAGCTTCCAAACGGATCGAGATGATTCAAAATCTCAGTCCGGGTTCGTCTTCACTCTTAATGGTGCTGCGGTCAGCTGGAAGAGTTCCAAACAGGATGTTGTAGCAGATTCTACTACTGAATCCGAGTACTATGCCGCTTCGGAAGCAGCAAAGGAAGCTATATGGATGCGTCAATTCTTACAAGGACTTACGATAGTTCCTAGTTCGAATGACCCGATCACCATCTATTGTGACAATAGAGGTGCCATCTTCCAGGCTAAGGAGCCAAAGTCTAGCAACAAGTCTAGACATGTACATCGGAAAGCTCACCTGATCCGTGATTACGTGGAGCAAGAGGAGATAGTGATTGACAAGATAGCTTCGGATGACAACATCGCGGATCCTCTCACTAAACCGTTGAATTATGATAAGCATGAAGGGCACGTTATTTCCATGGGAATTAAACGTGTTCCTGAGTTGTAGTAGTTGATTATGGATTCGATACATTATCTTTTTCATATACTATTTATAACTTCATCGTTTTATTTCATATTTTGTTTTTCATGTGGATTGTACTGACAACATTGAACGCCACAAAGTGAACTGAATTACATTATATTTGTTTTGGTCCGTAATCGCCTACATGAGCTGATAACTCTAGCTATTATATTGTGCAGTCGATTGATGGTGGGTTCAACGAGCCATAAGTCAAACGATTGGCTGATCGATCACAGATACGAGTTATAATGATATCTCGTAGGACAATTTTTGTGACAACGTAATGGAGTCCTAAATGTTTAATAACATTCGGTGCCAGGTCGTGGATTGGACGTCCATGGTGTTCCTAGAGTCGATTCTTTTGACTATCGACTGTCTCTTGATATTAAGGCAGTTTTTGGGTGACTTTGGTTTCTTTCTCATGGTCTGCCGTAACAGGAGGCTAAGCAGATTTTTTCTAGGTCATTTCATACTGTGCTTATATCTGCAGGATTCGAGTTGAAGAAAATATCCAACCTTTATCAGGTTTAGTTATTTCTCAGGGCCACTCGAGGAGTTGTAACTGAAATGCATGGCCATGCTCGAATGATGATTCGTTTATCAGTTAAGTTACTCTCTAGTCAGGGAAACCACTCTTGATATTGATTACTTGTAAAATACGACCTTTGTGAATACGAATTTTGCAAAATGTTTTACATTGAGTGGGAGAAATTTTAGGATATGAGAATCGGTTATCGCACAAACACTTGTGAGGACAAGTGGGAGATTGTTGGAGCTTGTGTCCTCCACAATTAGTGTGATAACATTTACAAATCTCTTATAGGTTCACAAGGGTGTACTTCGTATTTTATCAGTTGATTAACGATTACTTAATAACGGTTGGCTTGCTAGAAAGTTTGACGTTATTATCATACTGATGGCGGTGATCAACTGGCCCCTAAAAGTCACACCTAAAGGATGTGTTTGAGAGATGTGATTGTATAAAAATATAATCACATTGATGCATGACTAAAAGGTTAGTCCATGTATTTGACTAAACAGTTAGTCAATGTGTTGATGAGACGATTATTTAATTTAATTAAATAATATTAGCTGAGACGAATTAACTGTCAATTCGTAAATTGAATATAATATGTTATATTTAATTAATGTATATAATGTTAGCTTGAACGAATTAAGATGTTAATTCGTAATTAAACGTAACCAGTTATATTTAATTAGCTAATTATAAATATGCGATATTTATAGTTAAAGTATATATTATACGATATTGTCATAATAAATTATTACAGACCGGCATTAATAAATCGACTGCAAGCTGTTGTGTGTAGACTTATTAATACGGAATAAATTAAATGACAATTTATAAATTATACACTTTATATATATTTTGTAAACTACCAAAAATAAGAAGATTTAATCACCTTATTTTGGTAGGTGGAAAAACCGAAAATAAGGAGATAATCCTCCTTATTATTTCGGTTGGTTTTGGCCGAAATTGAGGAGAGAAAATATCTGCCCTTTACCTCTCTTATTTCGGTTATAATAAGAGAGTGGGAGATCATTTTTGTTAACCTAATTTTGACCTAATTCTCTCATCAAAACAAAAACACAAAAACCCTAAATTAATTAGTGAATTTGGGGATCGATTCTAGCAAGAACAAAAGGGCATTTCTCATATCATCTTGGGTGCAACGATTAGGCGAATATTAATTTTGATATTGTTCTGAGGCCATATTTGCAAGGACCAAAGGTTGATTCTTAATCCCTATTCTATTTTGTTTATGCAATTCATTTATGACTAGTTTTCATAGATTATAATTTCGTTATAATCCTTAATTTTAAGAGGATGAGAGAGAATCTAGAGAGAGAAATTCCTCTCTAATTCTGTTGTGCTTTCTTTCTACGCAAGCAATGGTTCGTACCAGGAAAACAAACAAAAATCCTCAGATTAGCGTCGTTTCTAAGCAAAAAAACACCAAAAATAATCAAAATAATGGATAATCTAGTGATCAAACAAAGATTAAAGGCAAGTCGCATCATCGTCAGCTGGAATTCTCTTCGCAGGAGTTTGAAGGGGACTTGGAGTCAATCCTGGAAGAGGAGGAACCTGACCATGAGGAACTGAACCAAGAGGAACATGGGCAGATTAGGACTACTCCGGTGGTTACCAAGCCTACAATTCAGCTTACGCGTGAAGATGTGGATGGTGAGCTTTAGTTTTGGTCCTCCTCTGTCTTTTGTTACGTTCTGGGTGCAAACCCACCTAGTTCTGTCCTTACTAGTTTTGTTAAGAGGGTTTGCAGGCTCAGGGGATTGATAAGATCTCGTTTATGCCGAATGGGATCTTTTTGGTCCGTTTTAAAACGAAAGAACAGCAACAATTTGTCCTTAATAATGGTCATCTACTCTTTGATAATAAACCTGTCATTGTTAATGAGTGGAAACCTGATACTGAGTTGGTTAAGCATGATGTGAAATGTATACCTATTTGGATGAAATTGTATGATCTGGATGTGAAGTTTTGGGGTCTGACAAGCCTGAAAAAATTGAGTTGTGCAGTGGGTAGGTTCATTCGTTGTGATGAGAATACACTGCACAAAAATTTTCTAGGGTTTGCCAGGATCATGATTGAGGTTGAGATTGGACAACAATTTCCTGATCAGATCTTTTTTTCTGGATGAGAATGGAAAAAACCAGAAAGCAAGAGTGCAGTATGATTGGTTACCTTTGTCATGCTCCAAATGTAAGGAGTTGGGTCATCTGGCTGTAAACTGTAGGAAAGATGGGGCAAAACCTGTGACACAAAAGGTCTGGAAACCTAGGAAGGTGGTTAATAAGCCTGTGCAGAAAGCTCAAGCTCCACCAAAAGTAGCTGTGGTGAAACCTAGGCAACCTGCTGTTCCCTCCACACCTGTGAATGTTCTGACAATCAAAACACCTGTGATTGTTCCTAATACTCCAGTAGTGGAGAGCACTATGCCCAGAAGATTGCTTACTCGTCTGCTCAAGCATGGTACAGGGGAAAAGAAAACTTTTACTCCTGGTGGTCTATCGTTTATGGAGTCCTTAACTCAATCTATTCAGAAAACTAGGTTGGGAATTATGGAGAATCGTGTTGTGGAAAAGGGGAGACTAGTAAGAGTAATGCTCAGTATGGGTAGTATTGGTCTCTGGAATATAAGGGGCATGAATAAGCCTAATAAACAACAAGAAATAAACCGCTTGATAGGTAGGAATAATGTAGGTTTATGTGGTTTGTTTGAAACAAAAATAAAAGTAAATAATGGGAATAATGTAAGGAATGTCCTTTGTGATACTTGGTCAATTTGTACTAATTCTAGCCTGCATCGTGGGGGTAGAATTTGGTTACTTTGGGACCCTATTCTGGATGATGTTACTGTGCTTGACATCCAAGTTCAGTGTATTCACTCAGAAGTTTTTGATAAAGCCAGAAGGAATAGATTTTGGTTTACTGTAGTGTATGGATTGAACAAGCTTGCTGAAAGGGAGCCTTTATGGGCTAGTCTTCGTTCTTATTCTGCTAGACTCTCAGGGCCTTGGATGGTGGGAGGTGATTTTAATGCTATTTTGGCTCCTAATGAACGAGTTGGAGGGGTGATACGTGCATTTTATATAGTCTTTTTAGCCTATTTTATGCACGTATTTCTATGCTATTATCGTAGTTTTACGCTACGAAATGCCCCGAATATGCTACTTTGGTTTGTTTTGTCTTATTTGCAGGAATGAACCCAAAACTAGTGAAATCAAGCCTTTTACCGTCCGTTTAGCATGCATTTGGAGGAAGAGTGAATTTGGAGCGGGAATGTAGCTATCTTGAGATGCGCAAAGAAGAAAGATAGCTAGGCGAGCAAAGGAAGAGCTTCAAATTGCTAGTGCCTACTTTGGAGAGCCATATCTCGGTTTCTACAACAGATATTCAGGTGATTCCAATTGGAGATGAAAGCTTGTCCTCTTAGCTTTCCAATGCCACCGGAATCACCCTATTTGCCCAAGTAAAGAAGAAATGGCAGCCGTTTGAAGTTCAGTGCGCAAAGGAGGAAACTGTCGCTGGAAAGTACTCGATCGAGTAGAATTTTGGTCGATCGAGTCCTTTTTCTACTCGATCGAGTAGATTCAATTTATGGTTTACTCGATCGAGTAGATTTTCTACTCGATCGAGTGGTTTAAGTTTTAGTTACTCGATCGAGTGGTTTTAAATCACTCGATCGAGTGGATTCGCTATGGGCTTGGGCTTTTTAGCTTATTTCCGTCATTAGGTTAGTTAATAATCCTATTTTCTTATAAATAGGAAGGGTTTTCGACATAATTAGGGGGCCTCTCCTCTCTCTCTCTCTTCTCCTCTCTTATCATCCCACATACACTGTTACTGTTACTTAGCTACTTTCTTCCGGATCTATTTTAGTAATTAATTCTTTCCCTTTCTTTTCCTCTTTAATTTATGCTTATGTTTATTGTTCTCTCTTTATTTCTTGTTTTCCCTTTAATCATGCGTAGCTAATTACCCTAATATGTTAGGATTAGGGAAGCCGTGGTAGTGACATGTTTTAATTGACTTGATTAGATTAGTCTTGCGATAAGAATTGTATTGGGCAATTTAATTGTTATCAGGTCGAATGTATGCATGCAGGAGACCAATAAATCTAGTTAACCCCAACCTGGATCGAAAGATTGGAAGGGAAGGCTTGCTTAGTTACAATAGGGTATTGTAGTGAGGGCGAAAGCTAAACTATTTACGCTCTAGGGCGGTTTAAGGACCGAAAGGTGACGACCATAGCTCTTCTTATCAATAGTCTAATCGCCTCAGTATTCCCGATAGTATAGCTGCCACGGTGGACCGACTCCTAGCATATTTCCCTTCCCTTATTGTTAATTTCTCGCATTCCTTTCCCTCTTGCCTTAATCTCTTAGTATAGTCAAAACCTTTCAAACCCCCATTAGTGACATTAGACAGATAAATAGACCAGTAGATAATAAACCGCCTCCCTGTGGAGATCGACCCTACTTACCGCTGACTTCTGTTAGTAGTATTTAGGTATTTTATTTTTGGTACGAAACGACAGTATCAAGGGGCTCCTGTCACTAATGCTGAGATGAGACCTCTTCTTCAGGTTACTCAGGATTGTCAATTGTATGATTTGGGTGCAAAAGGTGCCTTTTACACCTGGACAAATAAGCATGAAGGAGGGTCAAAAGTTTGCAGCAGATTGGATAGAGTCCTCATCAATGATGAGTGGCTTGCTGACTTCCCTGATAGTTATTCTCATTTCTTGCCTGAAGGTGTCTTTGATCATTGCCCTGCCATCATTAGGCTTGAAATGGAGAGGCAGAGGACTGGTTATTCTTTTAAATATTACAACATGTGGGCCTCTGCACCTGACTATAAGGAGGTTGTGAGAAATGGGTGGAATCAACAGGTTTTTGGTTCTCCTATGTATAAGGTGACTTGGAAATTGAAAGCCTTAAAGGGTGGTTTTAGGAAATTGAACAGGGAGCAGTTTGGGGATATTGAAAACCTCACCCACTTAGCTGAGATTGCCTTGGCTCAATGTCAAGAAGGTCTTAGCAAGGATCCCCTTAATGTGGAGTTGAATCAGGCTGAAAAAATTTATGCAATGGAGGTGGTGAATCTGCAAAAAGCGAGAGATCAATTTTTGAGACAAAAAGCTAAGGTTGATTGGATGCAAATGGGTGACTGTAACTCTGCTTACTTTCATGCCAGTATAAAGAGTAGGAGGTCTAAAAATAGGGTGTTCCAAGTCAAAGATATGAAGGGTCGTATGTGTAGTAGTCCTGAGAAGATTCAAAATGCTTTTGAGGAGTACTATATATCCCTTCTGGGTACCTCCCAAGCAGTTAGACCTATAAACAGAAATATTGTCCAGCATGGTAACTGTCTCACGCCTGCTCATTGTGCTTTACTGACTGCCCCTGTCACTGGAGCTGAAATAAAGGAGGCCATGTTCTCCATTCCTGGGAACAAGGCTCCTGGCCCAGATGGCTATAGTAGCCAGTTTTTCAAAGACAATTGGGAGATAGTTGGGGGAGATATCATTAATGCTGTCCAGAATGTGTTCAGGTCTGGCAAGCTCTTGAAACAGTGCAGTAATACTATTCTCACCTTAATTCCAAAGGTTGTTATGCCTGATTCTGTGTTGCAATTCAGGCCCATTGCCTATTGCAATACAGTTTATAAGTGTGTCTCTAAAGTGTTGTGTGGAAGAATGGGACAGGTGTTGCCAGATATTATAAGTCAGTCTCAAGGTGCTTTTATTAAAGGGAGAGACATTGTGGGCAACATTCTAATTTGTCAGGATTTAATCAAGTTGTATAAGAGGAAGAGTTCCTCACCCAGAGCAATGATGAAGATTGACCTTCAAAAAGCCTATGATTCAGTGGAATGGGCTTTTGTTGGGGACATGTTAGATGCTTTGGGGTTCCCTATACATATCTGCAAAATCGTGAAAGAGTGCATTTCAACTACCTCTTATTCTATATCCCTTAATGGGGAGATTTTTGGATTCTTCAAAGGCAAGAGGGGGCTTAGGCAAGGGGATCCCCTCTCCCCTTTGCTGTTTACCATTTGTCTTGAGTATCTGAGTAGAATTCTCTTGGTGGTTCAGAAGCATCACTTGTTTAGATTCCACCCTTTGTGCAACAAGATTCAGCTTTCTCATTTATGCTTTGCTGATGATTTAATCTTGTTTTGTAGAGGGGATAAAGGTTCTATTGAGCTACTGATGAAAGCTTTTACTATGTTCTCTAAAGCTACAGGGCTTGCCATGAATAAGAGCAAATCCAGTGTGTTTTGTAATGGAATGGAGGAACATACTCTCAGGGAAGTAGAATTGATCACTGGCATGAAAAGAGGGACAATGCCATTCTCTTATCTTGGGGTCACCGTGTCTCCAAAGAGGCTCTCTGTGCATGACTGTCAATGTTTAATTGATAAAGTGGTGGATAAAATTAGAGGGATGGGATCCAGGAAGCTTTCTTATGCTGGCAGATTGGTGCTTATCAAGGCAGTTCTAAGCACCCTTCATGGCTACTGGGCTAGGATCTTCATCCTTCCAAAAATGGTGATTTCAAAAATAGAAGCTATATGTAGGAGGTATTTGTGGCATGGAGCTGATCAAAAGGAGAGCCCAGCTCTTGTTTCTTGGGCCAGCATCTGTCAACCTAGGAAGCAAGGGGGATTGGGACTGAGGGATTTTCATGTTTGGAACCTGGCCACGGTGGGAAAGTATGCCTGGTGGGTGGCAAACAAGGAAGATCATTTATGGGTGAGATGGGTACATGCTGTATACATCAAATCTTCATCCTGGTGGGAGTATATTCCTGGGTCTGGATGCAGCTGGGCTTGGCGGAAAATTTGCCAGGTTAAGCAATTATTGAAACCTTATCTATCTAATTTATCTAGTGAGGAGCATTATACTATAACAGCGGGATATCAATGGCTTAAACCTGCTGTAGGGCAAGTGTCTTGGTATCCTTGGATGCTGAATCAATGGCTGATCCCAAAGCAGCAGTTTATTTGTTGGTTGTTAGCTCAGAGAAGACTATTAACTCAAGATAGATTACTGAGAATGGGAATCATACAGAGTAACTCTTGTTTTCTGTGTGGGCTGCAGGAGGAAAGTTTGAATCATTTGTTCTTTGAATGTCCTTTCAGTAGACAGTGCAGGGATCTGGTCAGTGACTGGTGCAGGGTTTCCCTTCCCTTGCAGAATTGCATCAACTGGTGGACTGAGTTAAGGCAGGCAGCTGCTTGCAGGAAGAAAGTCATTGCTGTCATTTTGTCTGGTTTATTGTATCATGTATGGCAGTGTAGGAATAGGTGTCGTGTGGAAGAGTCTGTTGTTAGGCCTTGTGTGGTACTAGCAAATGTTAAAAATGATGTTAAAATGCGTCTAGGTCAGTGTGATATTCGAAGTAAGAATGCTCTAGCCTTGGAATGGGTAGAGTATCTTAAGGCTTAGATGTGTGACCAATTGGTGTTGGGAGTTTGGCTCAATAGGTTGTATTGTATGGGACATTATTGATTTCTAATGAAAAGCTTACATTTTTCCAAAAAAGGGAAGTATACCGATATTTCCTACTTCAATGTTTAAAAAAAAAACTTGATAAACATTTTTAACAAGTCTATTTATATAATGACCTCTCACTAAATTATATAAATGATTCCAAGATCCGTCTTTAGACAAAAATAGGCATCGCATGGGTGAAACATCCTATAATTGTGTAAATTCGGTAAGTCCACGGTTGACTAATTCTACCTCTAGAACTCTTGGTTGACGAATTTCCTTAAATCCATCTACTAGCCCCGGAATACAAGACCGTCTTATACCCCATTGAGTCCAACCAACTTTGGCACGTGATAACCGTTTACCACCCTACTTACCCAAGGTAAAAAGACAACACCCCGCCTAGGCGAGCGTGACTCTAATGAACAAGGGATTCATAGGTGTTACTAATTGGTAAGGCTAATCTCAATTTTAGTTATGTGAGAGATCTTGTCAATTTAGTCATAAATTCCCTATAAGTGAACTAAGTCGGTGAATGTAAATGACGTGAATTGACAACCGCGAAAATAAAATGCATGTGAATGGCAATTTTGGCATGCGCGAAAAAATTAAAGCAAGCAAGCATATGAATAATCCTAGTATGGCTACCTAGATAAAAATAACTAGACTATTACATATCAGAAACCAACTCCTTGGTCTCTTGCCTCTTCATAGGAACATCTTCCAAAAGTGGCTCCTTTTTGTGGGATTTGGAACACCTTTCCAAAAATAGACTCCGTCTTGAGGTAAATCCGTCTTTTGGAAATGCCGGTAAAAATAACTATTACAATTAAATTACATAGCTATTCCTATTGTACATTAATTAATAAATAAATAAAACTATTAATTAATTACAAATCGACGATACGAGATCGTATTTAAATTACAAACAAATCGCTATTCCCATTCATTTCGGGTAATAACGATTAAATAAACTAGGTACTAGGTACAACAAAATAAATATTTTAAATAAATGACAATCATTCATTCATTATAAATAAATATGCTTAAAATGCTGTAAAAATGCCAAAATCGCCCTATCTTACAATCGTTGGTATCTTGCTCGGTTTTGTGGATTTAATCGATTTTTAACTTGTAAAAATCAATAATCAACTCTTAAATCTCATTTAAGTCCAAACTAATTGTCTAAACTGTTTTGGACCTCAAAATCAGTCCTCACTAATTTGATTATGAATAATTAGTTTGATTTGGTGATATTTGCTAATTTAATCGGTAAAATCATAACTTTTAAGTAATAAATCCAAAATAATTGAAAATATAACCAAAAATTGAAACAAAAATTTTGCGTATTCTGGAACACTCCCAAGAACACCAAAATGTTAGAAAAATTGCCCAAAAATTTCGGATAAATTTTATGAAGAAAAAGATCAATATTTATCGGTTGTTAACCACAAAAACCAATAAACATCAAAACAAGGTGAAATCACATTTTAAATTTCACTTTTAACTTTTAAATCATATTTTTAAATGTACATAAATTTATCAAGGGCAGGAACAAATGTTTCAAATATATGATTAATTTAATTCACTTTTATCGACTTTTATCTCATAAAATCAATAAACATGCAAAACTTCAAACCAACCTTCGAAATTTTACATACAATATGAAGAAAATATGCATGAAACAATATAAAAATTTCATGACCCGAATCAACTTTTAACTATTTTTAGTTAACTCTTAACGAAAATACGGCATTTTTGACTCGGTTTTCTACAAAAAACATTGAAAAATAGCAAAATAACTTCACAAATCACCAAATTTTACCACAAATCATTTGAGATCAGTAGATATGTATGCCCAAAAATTTTCATGCTAAAACCTCTTCTAACAAAATTTTTGAGTTTTTCAAATGATCTCATAATTTGTTTAATATGCTTAAAATCAACATGCAAATTACAAGCCTAAGCTCTGATACCACTTGAAAGATCATAGATTCTAATTAGACACTCTAATTAAATGTCAAATTATCTAATAATTTGTGTTTATGTGATCTATGTAATATGCATGCAATATTAAAGCATATTAATATAAAAGATGAGGAAAATAATTTTCCTTACATTGAGAAATGGTAGTATTTGGGCACAACCAAGATCACCATCTTGGTTATTCTTGAGCTTAAAATAAATGGCAAGATCCTCCATCTTCAAGTGTCCAAAGTAGAACACCTCCTCTCTTAAGCACCCAAGAACTAACCCCAAAATCTTACTCATATTAACTAGATATTATGTAAGATTACCCTTGAAAATATGTACAAGTCTATTACTAACACTCTTAGTAATTTTGTTTTAAATTATTAACACTTAATAATTTTTCTTTTGATTTTAGAGAGAAGAACAATGACAATTTTTCCACATGCAAGACAAGAGTGGAAAAATGAACAACACAAGTGTTGTCATAAAGAAGGGAGGACGGTTGGTAAAGGAGAAAGTGGAGTGTTTTTCTTTCTTATTTTATTCCACCCAATGCTCATGTGAATTGGTTAGAATAAAAGTAAATATGGGGAAGCCAAATGTGTAAGAGAAATAATGGTGTTTAAAGCAAAACACACACACACTACCACATGCACTTACACGGTCCAAAATGACCTATTTACGGGTCCATTTTGGTTCTTATATTTGTCGCACAAATACGTGTAAATTTTATTTAAACATCATTTTATGTTTAAATGCTTCCCGATTAATATCGTCTAAAACACTCCATAAATATACATGTACAGCTACACATATATTTTACGTACCAATACTAATCACATTAGTCAATTAGTACTAATGTAACAATTAACTACTTAATCATTAATTCCCGTCTCAAATAATTTATTATTTATTTATCGCATAATTAAATAATAATTTCCGTGCCTCGAGTTCACAACTCGTTGTCTCTCTAAATTAATTAATCGACTAACTCTTAGTCAATTTATCAAGGGACTAATTAAATTATATCTCATACAATTAATTAGTTTTCGTGTTGGGGCTTGTTCCTTTAGGTGTGACTGAAAGGGATCAGCTGAACACCGCCGTCTCACGACAGTAACGTCAAACCCTAGTTGGCCAACCGTTACTGATATACGTTGATCAGCGGACTAGTATTGCCAATTAATATCCCATGCATATTCCTTAATGAGATTTAATAATATTATCATGCACTATTGTGGAGGACAAATACTCCAACATTCTCATTGTATTAGTTGGAATAAGGGGTGCCATTCTTGTATGCTTGGAAAGCATTAACTTGTTCATTTGTTCCCCTACATTCATTTTGGTCATGTCCCAAGGTTCCACAACTTTTACATACTCCACTGGGGATTGAGGATGATGCCACCATAGCATTAACATGTTGTTTGGGTGATTTGGAAGCTTCATCAAGCTTAGCCATGGCCTTCTCAAACTTCAAATTGATGGTGTCGATATGAGCACTTAGTTGAGCACCCAATTGAGTGATGGAATATACCTCATGCTTTCCTCCTCTAGTGGCCTTTCGGGGCCTACTATATTGGGAATTATGAACTACCATCTCTTCGATTTTGGCCCATGTTTGATTGTCATCAACTTCGGTAAACATCCCATTGGATCCCATATTAAGAATATTGCGGGAGTCTTCATATAAGCCGTTCCAAAATTGTTGCACAAGGAACCACTCACTAAGCCCATGGTGTGGACAAGAATGACAAGTGTCCTTAAATCTCTCCTATGCTTCATATAATGATTCCTCATCCCTTTGCTTGAACCCGGTGATTTGGGCTCTCAACATATTAGTCTTCTCCAGAGGATATAATTTCTTGTAGAAGGCAAGTGCTAACTTCTTCCATGAATCAATACCAAGGGTAGCCTTGTCTAGGCTCTTCAACCATTCCTTTGCGGTACCGATCAAAGAAAAAGGAAACAATACCCATCGGATTTGGTCTTGAGTAACTCCGGTTTGAGATATTGCATCACAATAGTCACAAAAAGTCTCCGTATGTGAATGAGGGTCTTCACTAGGCATCCCTCCAAATTGACTTCTCTCAACTAATTGTATGAATGCGGATTTGGCAATGAAATTACCGGTTAAATGTGGTGGTGTAGGAGTACCGTTTGGTAGGCTCTCCTCGGTTGGTACGGAATGTGAAGAAAATTTAGGCATTGTAGGTTGATTTTGTGGTGGGTTTTGAATTGGGTTATCCTCTCCTTCTCTTGCAAAAGGGTTGACAAACTCAATGTTATTTGGTTGATTGTTCACACTCTCACCAATACCTACAACTCTTGAAGTACCTCTAGCAACTCTTCTATTGTTGGTTAAGCTCCTTTCAATCTCGAAATCAATAGGTAATAAATTACCTTGTGATCTCCTAGTCATGCAAAATATCAAACAGTTCGAAAACAATTAGAACAACCTTGAGGAGATTTACTTTCCCAAGGTAAAGAAAGACACAACTAAAAACAATTAACGAAAATCAAATCAATTGAACACCGTCCCCGGCAACGGCGCCATTTTTGGTCCGGTTTAAACTCGTCGTCAAAAGCTACCAACCAAAACAATATTTATAACTTCACAAACTACTCTTAGTAAAGAGGTAAGTAAAGGTCGGATCCCAAGGGACGGGTATTGATGTAGGATTTTCAATTGCAAGTAGCTATGTCTTAGGATGTCACAAATTATGGGTTGAGATGAGATGTAGTCTAAACTAATCAACAAGATGAATGTAAATTAATGAAAACAAAGTAAAGCAAATAAAGGGGTTGCAAACAATTGATTAAAAGCATTAGGGTGTCATGGGTTCATAGGGGATTCATGGAAATAGATTATACAAACATGTTCTCAAATAGATGAAAGCACTTATTGTTGTGATGGGATCGAGTTAGTGTATATCTTACAATCGCTAGGAAGATTTAGGTCCCGGAGCCGAGTTGTCTAGACTGTACAACACCTACAAGTCGACTTAGTCTCCTCCTATTCAACTCTATGCATGGTCTAATGAGGCTCGAGTTGGTTTATGTCTTACAAGCCTCATTGAAAAGATAATAGATGGGTAAAAAATGCAAGGATTCATAGGCTCGCATTTCATCAAACATAACATGTGCATAGGTTGAAATCACAACAAGCAAGTAAATTAATTATGAAAACATATTAGATTAAGCATAGATTAATTCCTATGTTTTTTTCCCCTAATTCCCCATTAACCCTAGCTAAAGAACTACTCACTCATGATCAATTTTAGCATGCTAATAAGGTTGTCAATCATACTAACAAAGCAAAACATGATGAATAAATGATGTGATTAACAATAATTAAACAAGGGTAAAAGAGATTATACCTATGTGAGATGATCCAAATAATAAAGCAAAGAATAATAGAAGTACTTGATGATTGATGGAAGGTTGTCAATCCTCCAATAAACCCAAATAATCTTCTAATTACCCAAATAAAACTAAGAACAATTGAGAAAATTATGGAAAGATTAAGATGTGATTAATATTGAGTATTACAACTAAATTAAGACTAAATTAAGAGTTGATTAAGAGATGATTAAGGATTAATTAAAGCTTTATGATAATCTAGGTAGTACAATGGGGTATTTATACTAAAATTAAGTACAAGGATTAGGGTTACTAAGGGCTTAAATGACTATTAAGACCCTAAGAGAAGCTTGAGGAATTGCAACTCCCAAGGGACATGCGTGGATCGTGCTTGCAACTCCCACCATGATCTGCTCGTCCTCACCTGATGTACGGCTGGTCCTGTAAGAAGATCCGCTCGGGCTGGTAGTCGGGACGCTCGGATCGTGCTCTGGTACGCTCGGATCATGCTCAGGGATGCTTGGATCGTTGCTCTGATCTGCTCGTCCTGAGCTCGGGCCGCTCAGATCGTGGCACAGGATTCTTCTCTTGTTTGGCTCCTTAACAATCCGCGGGGATTATGTTGGGGATGCAAGGATCTTTTCATCATTGCCTATTTCACTTTATTTATTTATTTAGGCCTCTAGTGCCGGTCTCCTCTTCGATACTTGGTCATTATATACGATCCATTTAGCTCTATTTCGCTCCATAAATGCAAGGTTAGCGATCCTCTCCTACCAAGGACACGAAACCTCAAAGAATATGCAAAATGGGAAACTAAAGATAAGAAATGACCATAATATATGCTAGAAAGCATGGGAACGAGGTTAATTCGGGGACTAAATGTGCTCAAATATGGGTCACATCAATTGGCTTATAGGAAGCATGTGGTTCGGTTACATGGGGTACCTAAGGATATAGTGTCGGATCGAGATGCAAGGTTTATAGCACGGTTTTGGCAAGAGGTGCAGGATTTGATGGGTATGACCTTAAAGATGAGTACAACTTTTCACCCTGCCACAGATGGTCAGACTGAGAGGACTATCAAGACTTTGGAGGACACGTTGAGGGCTTGTGCCATGGAGTTCAGTGGGAGTTGGGAGGACAGGCTGGATCTGATCGAGTTCTCTTACAACAAAAGCTATGACACCAGTATAGGAATGGCACCGTTCGAGGCTTTATATGACAAGGAATGGTGAGACTATCTTACTTAAGGTGCTTTGGTCTAATCATAATGTGGAAGAGGCCATATGGGAACCCGAGGAGGCTATGCGAGAGCATTTTTACACCCTTTTTTATCAGGTATGTTTGGTTATGGGGACGTAACCGTTGTCTTTTTAGAGGGGTAGGAGATGGTCGCATGTTTGTTTTTGAGTTAGTTAAGTTGGTTTAGCTATGTTTTGTGTTTGTTTAGCTGTGTTGGGTGATCGGTTGTGTTGAGTTTTTGTGGTATGTAGTGGGAGTTGTTTAACCTTAGTTGGTCTTGTTTTTATGGGTATAGTGTGAACTTCAGGGACTAAGTTCTTTTTAAGGAGGGAAGACTGTAATACTACGGTTTTCCTAAGTTTGTACTCGGCCGAATATGGCTTACTCGGCCGAGTAGGAGTGTCGTGTGTTCCTGGAAAGTTTAATGCCCAGGAATACTCGGCCGAGTATGGGAATACTCGACCGAGTAGAGGATACTCGGCCGAGTATAATCTATACTCGACCGAGTATCCGGTCTGACGGGTGTTATTTCTGCGGTTTGATTTAGAAAGGATTAGAGTTATATAATCGTGGTTTAACAGTTTCTAATCATTTTCACAAAACCTAAACACTTCAACGTAACTCTAATCCTCTCCATATCTCTCTCAAATGCGTGGATTGTTAGCAAGTCTTCTTCTTCATTCTTTATATCGTTGGTGTCTGTAAGTCCTTGATTTCATTAGTTCCATTGATTAGTCTTTTAGGGTTTGTCCTAAATTATGAATTGGGGGAAAAAGGGGTTTTACATATGGTAATTAGAGTTTATGTGATTGTTGTTAGGTGAAGAATTCGTAGAGTAGCCGTTCTAGATTGCTTTGCTTGTATCTCGTTGCAGTTGTGCGAAGGTAGGGTTTCCCTACTCGGTTTACTGTTTAATCATTATAAGTATATGTTTGTATTGTTGTACGATTGTTTATCTGCTGATCGTTGTTGGTGTGTTGGAGTTGATGTTGGTGATGTGATGGTTGTTGATGATGTTCGCGAGGCGCGTCCTCGGCTGAGTGGAGTCATTTGCGGGAGTGGCTTCACGCCCTAGTTTCGCCCTCTGTGGAACCCGCCACAGGAGGGGATGTGCACATTAATGGACAGGGTTATCGCTCGTTGATGAGCGGGGATTTGGTGGGGATTGGCTGCGGTCCCCCCACACTGGTGGTGTGGATTACCTGTTGCGATGGGTAATCTGGCAGGGCTACACACTTCAGTGTGTAGTCAGTTACTATGTGAGATCGGGAGTTGGAGGTGTGATGATCAACAGTTTGCTTTGGTACTTGTCTTATTTTGGTTATACAGTAACTGGCCCCGTTGTTGTTTTATAAAATCTGTGGTGATCCATTTGGGGATGGTCAGCAGATTGTGACAGGTGATGATGTGCTTTAGCTATGGGGTCATCATGGGGAGTCATCACTCGAGTCTAGGTGCCGCTGTTAGGAGTTTAGCATTATGTTTAGTTGTTGAACACTAGTCACATGTACTTTGTGACACGGTTGTTGCAACCCTATCAAAAATAAACCAATTGGCTCAACTAATAAATATAGTAGAGGTAAGTCGCGTATTGTATCCACAGGAAGATGGGAAAATGTATGATAAACTAAGTCTGTCCGAGTAACCAATTCTTGGGGGTTTTAATTGTTTGTTCTAAACTACGGAGATTTAAAGAGAAAGAGAGCAAGAGGAATCAACAGATAGAGAGAAACAGCTAGGACAGTCGGTTCACCATGGTTTTCTAGGAATCCAATCTAAGGTCACAGGTCAGTATAAAATCGGTCTGCATGGTAGTGAAAAGGTCCTCTCAGTCCGCTATTCGCCCTAAAAGAATACTAGCTTAGCTTTCACTCTCATTAGCATGCCCTAATATTCATTGCCGGTCTTGCCCTTTCCAATCTCTCGATCTAGGTCAGGGGTACCAAGATTAAGCAGCTAAATGCGTCGACTCAAGTAGCAATTATAATTAATTGCAATGATTAACAACACAGACTAAAATTACACCGAACCCTAATTTCCTATCATAATTCCCTAACTACCATGGCTTCCGTATGTCCTAGCATAGATGAATAATCAACAACAAAACATAAACCAAGAGAATTAAACATAGTAATCAATCGGTAGACAAAAACCAAAGAAGAGAATTAAAAGAGCAAAGAAAATAAAGGAACTAGAGCAATAAAGGTAAAAGTAATTAATTGAGATTAAGAGTAGAGAATACCGAATACAAGAGATTAACAATCCAGTAATTAGGTCCAGGAGGTGAAAGTTCGAAGAGAAAGAATGAGAGAGCAGAGAAGAGGGGAAGAGTCGAAGGGAAAAAGATACATATGAATGCCGTCATATGCCTACTTATTCCTAATTACAATTAGAATATTCGAAAATACACTAAAATCCGCGTATAAGACTAATCCTCTCGATCGAGCAGAATAAAACAACTCGATCGAGGACAAAACTGAAAGTTTCTAAAACCCCTATTAAACTTATTTAATAGATTTTATAAATTACTCATAATTTATACTCATACGGATCTAGTTGCATGCAAGATGTTTTAATCAAAAATAAGGTGAAAACGATTTTCATACATATATTTGTGACAGATTTAGGGCACTAGATTTGAACTCCTTCCAAATCTAGATCTTGAGCTAAATAAGATGTTGGGTGATCCTCCAAAACCTTCAAGTATTCATTATGGAATACCTCCTCTTAGTTGCACCAAGACTATCCCTCAATACTATTAATCTTATTAACTAGATAATATGAATAGTGAACCTTAAATTTTAATCTCATAAAATTACTACACATTTAGTAATATTTTATATTAGATCTATGAATAAATTATGATGCATAAAACTATTTTGTAGAGAGAAAAGAGAGGTTTTGAGCATAAGAATTCATGTATTCAAAAATGAGAACAAAATTCTATTTTGTATATGGGGCAACCAGTTTTTGGCACTAGGGTAGTCCAATTTTGTCTTCCCAATTTTGCCTTTTGTTCTTCACATGAAAAGCTATAATAGGTGTAGGTATCTTTTATGCAATAGGGTCATCATTATGTTCCAATTAGCATAAAATAATCACCCACTAACCCCTACATAAACCAGTTTTAGCCACTTAAAATGGACCTCCATTTTATCTTTGTAATTTGTCATTTGTAATATGTTATGACATGTGACATGTAACATGTCATTACTAATATAAATGTATATTTAACTAATTAAATATCATTATATATCAAATAAATTACAATTAACAAATTAACAAGTAATTCTCAATTTCATGTATATAAAATGGGTCACATTAAGTCTAGTTAATGTAATCTACAATATTTTGCAATTATGATTAACCAATTACTCTTATCTCAAATATTTCATAAACATTAATCAATTTTAGTAATATAACATACTAAATTGAATCTTATTTAATCATATTACAATAAGATATAGTATTTTCTCTTATATATCAATTTGTTCAATTTAAGGATTTAATCAATCTGTATCGTCATACAATCGATTAACTTTAGAATTGAGGGAATCGTCCTTTAGATGTGTACTTAAGGGATCAACTGACCACCACCGTCAAACGACAGTAATGTCAAACTCTAGTCAGCCAATCATTACCGATTAATGTTGATCAGTTGACATATATAAATGAATCATCCCTTGTGTATTCTTATCATGAGTTTCAATAATGTGATCGCACCATTGTTGAGGACACATACTCCAACAATCTCCCACTTGTCCGAGACAAGTGTGCGTCACCAATTCTCTTGTCTTATTACATCATCTCCCACTCAATGCAAGGTGTCTTGCAGGTCGTACTTGCATGTGATCATATCAAGAGTGGTTTCCTCGATATGGAGAGTAATTGTTTGACCGGAATTATCTACTGTAGATACTTTCCGAGTGTGGCCACGCATTTCCAGTTCACTACTCCTCGAGTGGCCTTGATATTTCAAATAACCCTGACAAGGGGTGGACAATTCTTATCGCACTATTCCCTTCGTACACCCATAGTTCATCATGACCCAAAAGATGCACACTCACCCCTTTTGACAGAATGGCTTGGGGCAAAAATCAAAGTCAATCAGAAACTGTGCCGACTTGGGCGAATAGTCTTTAGTCAAAGAATTGACTCAAAAGAATACTATAGTAGCTCTCACCACGACCAGGCTTTATAAAAAAATTACCAGAACTCTATAAGCGGTCACTGCCCGACAGAGTGTCCCATATAGTCTGCCTATGTGATCGACTAGTCATCTCTTATGACTCTATGGCACTTGAACTTGCCATCAATCGATCACACTCTAGTCACTAGAAAACGTCACCTCATATAAGTGACTAGGGGCGAATACTATGTTAATCCAGTTCACTTTAATAGAGTTCAACATTGTCTCTACAACCTATTTGGAAAAACAAAGCATTAAAGAAAAGAGTTTTGAATAAAACTCAAACGATTAGTGCATTATCACATATGTAAAATTGATACAATATCAATTACTACATAATCTATGATTCATTTTTAATCATGTATATAGTGGATCATCTCAATTCAATTGAAATGGCATGACACATCATGCTATGCCTATGAGAAGGCCTTGATTAGTAAGTCTTAGCAATACTTTGCACTTTACTAACCTTACTATATACTATTTCCCTTTGTTATGTATAATCTTTATTATAAAACTTTTTGAGTATATGTGTCTAGATCTAATCTAGACATAGGCTATCTGGTCTTAGAATAGCTCCCACTATCCTCACAGTGAGTAGGGATAGGATCTTCGGTTATTGGAATGAACTACCATAGTTCCTCCAATTCACAAAACCGAATCCTAATATCATCCCTTCCTTCTTGCATATCTCATTATTGCAAGTGTACTCAATTTCCGTTGTGCATATCTCATTGTTCAACTACCTATGACGTTTATAGCAGATATCCTCCTTAAATAATATAGCCAAGATGGTTCTCTAACCATCCTTATGTGTTTAGGAGATGGATTTGTGTAATATTTCTAAATGCTTAGCTTCATATCTTTAGTACTTCCTGAGTACTAACTAATGAACTATGTGGCTATATAGAGACTTTTCTCAAGGATTCGATTTATAACATCTCATCATACTCCAAGTATACGATGTTTCAAAATGGTAATATATGTTAGCGTAATGAATTAATCCCGCAGCGGAAGCATGTGGATTCAATTTCTACATGTTCAACACCTTGAACTTGTCTAGACTCTTATCAATGTAAGAATATTCATTTATCGCTAATATTCTTGTAGAACTATCTTTATAGGAATGGATACCTTAGAGATGTATTATTCCTCTCCTAAGTCTTTCATCATTCACAATGATCAATATGTCGTTTACATATAAGATTAGTAACACCACATTACTCCCACTAAACTCCATGTATAAACAGAACTACTCGACAATTCGAGAAAAGTTTATCACATGATCAAAACATACAATTCAACTCCTTAACTTCCACTTAATATTTCTTCTTAAATTTGTATCCTACCTTAGGATAGTTGCGATTTACAAAACTCATGCAAGATGATTTTAAAATCCAACTATATCAAATCATATCCGAATACAATGAAGTGTTGTTGTTGCGTGCAAAACCCTTTGCCACCAACCAACCAAGCTAAATAAACATTTTCATGTTTATGTTTATTTCGGACTCTTGTGGAGTTGATACTAGATAAAGCATCTTAATAAATTACAGGTTTGACTTTTAAAAAAAATAACTGATACGTGCATATTGTATAGTCTTTTTAGCCTATTTCAGCACGTATTTCTATGCATTTTTGTACTGTTTATATAGTATTATGCCCCGAATTGGCTACTTTGGTTCGTTTTGTCCGTTTTGTAGAAATGAACGCGAAAGTAGTGGAATCGTACCCTTTTTTGTCCTTTTTGCATGCATTTAGAGGAGACGGGATTTTCCTGAGTAAGATACTGCATTGGAAAGCGTGAAGGCGCGGTTTACGAGGCAGTCGGGCGTGGATTTGAGCTGAATTGAAGACAGAAGACTCGATCGAGTAGTTTTACCACTCGATCGAGTGGTTTTCATGGCCCTAGTTGGTCGATCGAGTGCTTTTCTACTCGATCCAGAAGTGCTATAAAGAGGGGTTACTCGATCGAGTAACTATTCTACTCGATCGAGTAGATTATCCTGAGTTTTGCTCGATCGAGTGGTTTTATTCTACTCGATCGAGTGGTTTCTGCTAGCGTGGGCTTTAATTAGCCCGTGATTTTATTTTAGCTTATGGACTTAGTTGTTTTTCTATTTAAGCATTACGTTACTAGGTTATTAGGATCTAATTTTTCTACTATCAAAGTTATCTATCATTCAAGACTGCGTACTATTTTCTCCTTCACTGTAACTTTGTTTTGGGATTTATTTCGCTCGGATTTGATTGTTCTTTACGCCGGATTCGCACGATTGTAATCTCTTTCTCCTTTCTTAATAATAAACTTCATTTCATTTGCTTTAATTCTTCGTCTTGCTTTATTTACTTTTTGCCCTAATTTACTTTTTATGCAATTTAATCATTGTTTCATTATGTTGAATGCTGGTTATTTATCTGCTGTTAGTTTTGATAGTATTAATAGCAATATGAGTAGCTAAATCTAATTCATGTTGGGATTAGGGGATCTACAGTAGAAATGTGACGATGTAGTAAATAGTTTAGATGAATTAATTGTGAGATTCTGTCACCATAGCAATTTAATTGTATTTTACCGACTTAGTTGAGTGCACGCTTCTGAGTCACCCTTTTAATCTGGCTAAAATTAATCCTGGATCGAAAGATTGGACTAAATAGGCCTGCTATGAACAGTAGACTACCCTGACGAGGATGAAAGTTAAGTTAGTGATTTTTTTAGGATAGAAAGTGAACCGAAAGGACCTTTCCATATCCGTCTCGCATTAGTTTATCTAAGTTGTTTACAGTTGAGTCACTGGACTGCCATAGTGAACCGAATTCCTGACATGACCTTTCTCTATTTGATAGTTTAAATCTATTTTCCTGCTTTTACTGCTCTTTTCTCTACTTCTCTTCCGTTAAACCTTTAGTTTAGAAAACAATTTAAACAACCCCCCCATTTGTGACCAAATAGACGGACTTCTACAGATATCTTGCCTCCCGGAGGAGATCGACCTGACTTCCCTAGCTATATAGTTAGTCTAGTTAGTTTATTTTGGATAGGTATACGACATACGTATCAAATTTTGGCGCCGTTGTCGGGGAGGCAATTGCCCTATCTGTCTTTGTTTCGTTTATTTTATCCGTCTCAGGGAATTTTTATTCCTTGGGGCAGTTCTTATTTATTTTCTTTCAGTGTTGTTTATGCCCAGGTCAGACAGGTTTGAGTTAGTTTCAGGTGATTGAGCCAGAGAGACTATTCAGGCATAGACTCCGTCTGCAGAGAAAATCACGAAAGGAAGACTTGAGTACTTTCGAGCCAGAGCTACATCATTCTCTTTTCGCAGAAGACATTCCTATTTCTGCCGATCAACAAGTAAAGATGCCAAAACTTTCCAGTCATTCGGTGCCTAAAGCATCCTCAATTCCAAAGGGTTTAAATCTCCAGACTGAGGATGGGAATACATTCGACATCCGTCCTTCCTACATCAATCTAGTGGAAAGAAATCTCTATAGAGGTTTGGCAGGTGAAGACCCAAGGAAGCACATGGAGGTCTTTACACACTACTGTTCTACTATCCCCGCCACAAAGTAGGTAACTCAAGACAAGATTAAGGAGGTTTTGTTTCCTTTCTCTTTGACCGACGCAGCCAAGGAGTGGTGGATCGATTTGGACCATGACAAATGTGCAGGAGTTCTGATTGGGAGTCTCTTGCTCTTGCCTTTTACAAGTGATATTTCCCTCCACGGCGCACCAATCAGCTGAGGGCCAAGATTACCAGTTTCAAGCAAGCTCCTGATGAGACTTTATATGAGGCGTGGTCCCGATTCAAGAAATTGGTGAGGTCTATTCCTCACCATGGTTTTGACCCATGGTTTATATCTAACCAGTTCTACAATGGGTTGTACGATGACCACAAAGCCATACTTGATGCGTCATCTAATGGGAGATTCCAGGAAAATACCGACGATGATAAGAGATGGGCCCTTATTGAAGAGATGGCGAATCATACAGCTGAGTATGGAAACCCGAGGGATGGGATTAGAACAGTTCATGCAGTCGATAAGCAGGTTGTGGCTCAGCTGGAAGCCATGAATGCTAGATTTGACAAGTTGGAGTTACATTCTGTTGGGGAGCCTCAGACGGTCCATGTGCTTACTAGAGGGGAGACCGTCACATGTGAGAGGTGTGGGAGCAATAATGGTCACACTTTCTTGTTGGTCATCTTATGGAGAAGGAACAAGTCCTTGCCTTTCAACAATATAGGCAAGGAGGGGGTTCCTATTATAATAACCAAGGGGCAGTCCATCCCAATTTGAGGTGGACTAGTCAAAATGTGCTCAATCCTACCGCTCCTCCGCACTTTGCAAAGCCGTATGTTCCTCCACATAAGAATCAACAAGGCTTTCAGAAGCCTCCTTCCTTCCCTCCTCCCAATCACGGAGCATCATCTTCTGGAGGGGTGAGTGAGATTGGTGAGCTAAAGACTATGCTGCAATCTTTTACAAAGCAGTGGCAGTTGAGTGATCAACATAAAGATGCATCCATCAAGGCACTTGAAACTCAAGTTGCCCAATTAGCCGCGAACCAATATGCAAGGAAACCAGGTCATTTACCGTCACAAACTGACAAAAATACACATGAGACGGTAAATTTAATTAATTTGAGAAGCGGTCGTTCATATGAGGGACCAGAAGTGTTGAAATCAGACCCGAGGAAGGAAATAATAGCTGATGAACAATGTTCTGTCAAAGGAAATGAGCTGACGGCTAAGAAAGTACTCGATCGACTAGTTTCTGGAGGTCGATCGAGTAGATTTGATGATGAAAGTACTCGATCGAGTGGATTTTCTACTCGATCGAGTGAACAAGAAAGGCCAACTGCTCGATCGAGTGAATTTTCTACTCGATCGAGTGATGCTATTGAAGAAACTACTCGATCGAATGGGAATTTTGGTCGATCGAGTAGTATGGATGACGGTCAGCTTGATCGAGAGCCTGCTAGTGCTCGATTAAGTGAGAAATCACCTGAAAGACCTCGTTCGAGAGGAAAGAAGCGTCCATAGGATACAGATCTTGATCCGTCTGACACATTAGAAGAGAGAAATAAGGGACTCGAGATACCCATCACGGTTCCCTTCCCGAGGCGTCTGCAGAATACTAAAGCTAATCAACAATTCGGCAAATTTGCCGAGATCCTGAGAAGCTTGCAGGTCACTGTACCATTCGCCGAACTGCTGACACAGGTACCCTCTTACCTTAAATTTATGAAAGAAATTTTATCGCGTAAGAGGCATATTAGTGATAATAAGACGGTAGCCTTGACTGAGATGGGGACGACCCTAGTTCAGAATAAGTTACCTCCCAAACAGTCAAACCCGGGTAGTTTTTCGATTCCG